>NW_009213671.1:0-27500 GCF_000690835.1 Fulmarus glacialis
CAGGGCTGCTCTCAATCCCTTCATGCCCCGACCCAGGTGCAGGATCTTCCACTTGGCCTTGTTGAACCTCATGAGGTTCACATGGGCCCACTTCTCAAGCTTGTCCAGGTCCCTCTGGATGGCATCCTGTCCCTCAGGCGTGTCGACCGCACCACTCAGCTTGGTGTCATCTGCAAATTTGCTGAAATATGAACCAATGTTTGCTGGCAGTGGTACACACCAGTCCTTACCATTTCATAAGCTTGCATGGTGAACAGAGCTGTTACAGAAATAGTTTGACCAGATTTGCACAGAAACTTAATAGAAAAAATAGGGACAACATCTACAAATTGTAGACATCTGTTCTGCACCCCTTCACCTTGCCTCCACAAGGGTAAAGGCATCAGCTCCACAAAGACAAAGTGATGTGCCTTTTGAGAAGGGACCTGACACTACAACAGGACTAGGACAGCTGCTGGTAGTCCCAGAGAAGGAAACTTGTAGGAGGACGTCGAGTCACAAGGATTAGATGGTAAGGATCTAAGGAGTAAAAAGATATGACACTGAAAAAGGAGAATAGGTCTGAAGTATGTCAAGTGTGGAGTATTAGAAATGTGGAGGAAAAACCAAGTGTAATTTGGGCAATATAGATAGGCAGATAGCGGGATTTGCGAATACTAGAGGACTGGAGGTATAATTGAACTCCCTACTCACTGTGTCTTTTATCCAGGCATCAGCTCTTGGAGAGTGTTGGAGAAGGGATTCTGGATTAGGTTAAGTTTATATTTTATTTTGTATGGATATATCCCTTACTGAAGATAGCAGACCAACTACCACCTTCATCTGAACTCTTTCCTGCCAGGATTTCTACAGTCTTTGATAGCTGCCTTTTGTTTTCTGGATGGGCAATGAGAAGAATGGGAGAGGGGAAAAGGAAAAGAATGAGAAACTAGAAGCAGGAGACAGGGAAAAGGTAATTAGCTGCACGTGAATTTTGAGAACGTGGTGTTTCTACAAGTGAACAGATGCAATACACTTAAGGAGAGATCTTTAACCTTCAGAGGGAGAACCTGAGTTCAGTGAAGAGGAAAAACAGGACAGAAGGAATAAAACAAAATGAACAGGCTTCAGAGGACTTCTGTCACTCATCACAGTGCCGTGAGAAGGAGACTGAAGTCAAGAAGTCAAAAGCCCTAGGCATGTTTTCACTAATTTTATGTCTGTTTTTCTTCTTTTCTTCCTTCTTGACCAACTCATTATGGCTGCACTGATCTTAACAGCTCCCCAGGTTACCAGCACCAAAGAAATACATGTGTAAAATGCAGCCGTTTAGTTTATGCCACACACCTGGGGTCTTACTATTTGAAAAATAATAAAATGACACTGTTATAATGAATCTTTGTTCTCCTAGCAATTATTTCATGACAGTTAATACGAACAGTTAATGCCACTTGATATAGTTGCTGAAGTAGGAGGCAATATTTGCTCTATGGTATTGCAAGAATAGGACTGGGATTGGCGCACTACTCGTCTTTGTGGCTGTCACCAAAGCACAGTTTCGGTAATGTCTCTGCTCTCCTACCGTAACTTTACTACCTTCTCATCACTGTAACTCGCCTTTTCCCCATTGTTTCCCTCTTTTTGTTCATGAGCAAAAAACTTAGGATTCCATACACTTTCTTGGAAGAAGACCATTTTTTCATTGGGATTTCTATGTATGTTCTACTTTTCATGAGTCAGGGAAATCAGCGCTAAGTCCCATTTAGCCATTTCTGAAGAAATGCCTAATTTCACCATATAATCCATATTCCAACTCCAAGGGAAGTCTATAAGACTTGATTTTCCAAGGGAAATCTTTAAGAGTGTGTCTACACTGTTACATTGGCTCACCACCTGACTGTCTTTGGCATATTCGCAGCCTGTTCACTCCTAGGCTGCCTTTCTTAAGCAGTCACAGCTGACAAGACGATGCTTTCCAGGGTCGACTCCAGAAGCTGTTGCTTTTTTACTCCTACCCAAGAGAGTTTTCCCATACCCTGAGGACTTTCACTCTCTAACACTTCCATATGCCCTCAGGACAAGCTCAGTATCCCTCAATGCTTTTTCATGGTGCTAAACCACGGTATGAAAGACCACCACTGCACAGAGCTGGAACACATGCCTCTTGCTATTTTGCAGCCTTTTGTACTCAAAAGGACACTCACAAAATTAATAATTGTCACGGGACCACAGAAACAGCATTTGGGATGCTGCAAATACCCAGGCCAAACGCTCCACAATGTGTATGGCTGGCCCACATTAGATGTCAGCACATTAGATGTGCTGTAGACACAATTAACTCATATAAAGTAGCTGGGAGGGAACAGTATCCTTGATAGAGGCTATGAGGACAATATAAATATATCACAATGGGAACTTGGCCTCGGTCTGGTCTCCTTGATAAAGAAAGTGGACATCCTTCTGCTGTGTTAGATTTCACATGGTTGGCACAGGTAAAAGGATTTGGGTCTTTTGAAATGAAAAGGAGATTTCGACTACATGCCAGCATGCTGCTGACGAGGTCTCATCAAAAATGCGCCATGACCATGTCTCCCCCTTGGTTCCTCTGTAAAGCGTGTAGCAACCTGTGTCTGCGCCACAGGAAAAGCTGTTTGAACAGATCATCCTCAGGACTTGACACCGAATGCGATACCACACTCGAGAGTCTATGTAGTACTTTCTGTTTGTGACTCCGTTTATCATACAACAAGTCTTGATTATTCTAATGACACTGGGCCTCTTCAGAAACACATTGTTTATCCCCCCAAGGAGTTTGCTGTGCACACAAATATTCTCAATCTACTGTATAAACAAATGTGTTATTCAGCAGACAGCTGCAGTTCTGCTGCTGATAACTGGCAAAGGGGCTGACAGCAAGATAGCAAATATTACCACCATCTCTAAGCAGTTTGCAGACTTGTACAGGGACTAGATTCATTCTCCATCATTTCAGTGGGCTCTGGAGCTTGCATTGTTGTCTGCTTTGGGCTCCTTGGTAGATTTTTTCTTAAACCAAAAACCTTTACTCTTGACCCTGCATCTAAAACTTCATTTTGTCCTATTTGAGCAAATGCCTGATCCCAGCTTTCAGAAAAGGAGTCCGTTATCAGACCCACAGCTTTGGCAATCCATCAAACACAGGTGCTTCTCTATTAAAAACACAAAAGTTGCAAGAAGGTATGAATTGGCAAATAGTGGAGGTGTTTCTTCATTGAAATTGTGGTGGTGTTGGTCTTCCCTGTTCCAGTTAACCCTGCTGATTCACACAAGTGCTTTGTTTGGATACAGGTTTTAGAAGGAGACCTTCTAAGGTGTTTAAAGTGTTTAAAGCCTGAATTCCACTTGGAAGGAATGTATCTATGGGGAGCGGGGAGGCAAAAGGAGAAAAAAAAGGAAAGGACGTGAAGAAGAGAGATTGTGCAGTAAGTTGCAGAATCTTACACAAGGATGACTGAAATGATTCGAAAAGAAATCACCGAGTTTGATAGGCTAAATACAGCATAGTTGAAATTGTATTCTGGCACATAGAATAGGGAACTAGCAGAGATCATCAAAGGTATTTGGGTGTTGAAATCAATGGGGCTAAGCGATTGCATATTGGCTTCTGATTTCTGACCCTTCTCAGTGCAATGGGAACATCTCTCTCTCTTTGAGTTGTCTTGGGAATACCAAAGTTAGATTTCCTTCCTTCTTTCCTTCAGGCCAGGTGGGTAAAATTGGGGGATACCAGTAAGCCAATCAAAATGACAATCTGCTACAAGAAAGTAGAAAACCCCATCTTGTTGTTCCATCCATGACACGAGGGATACAAAGTCACTTTGTTAAACAATAACAACTTTAAGAACTTCAAAGCACCTCAGTGGTTTCAAGCAAATCCAGTCTATGCCCACAAACACAAATTCCCATCATCCTGCCTTAACTATTGTGTTGATACTGTACAACAGACTAAGCCGGTCTCTAGGGATCAATGTTTTGAGCCCTTATTTCTGATCTTTTTTTAGTATGTGTACTTGTTATTTTTTCCTCCAATATTACCTTCCTTAGACATGGATCCATCCCTCTCTAAATGAAGAGGTGTCGCACAACAAAGGGTGAGCAAAAGGGGCAGCAGATGTATATGTGATTGTCATCGTCTGTCCTTTCCTGCCTTCTTTCTTTGGCCCACACACACACACAGGCAGCAGTACTTACAGGGAAGGTTCTATAAAAGTGGAAGAAATTTAAAGAAATTAAGCAACTGGTATCAGGCCTCTTCTCATTGCAGATTCATTTCATGTCACTGGAGCCAGAAAGGTCATCCTGATTGCTCAGTTAGTATTTTTATTGACTATTTTATTTTGGTTTTCATGTGTGCATTCCAAGCTTCATATTAATATTTTGTATGCCTCTGGAATTGTATTTTGGGGGTTGCAGGGAGAGAGTGGACTGTCCCACCATGGCAAGAAGATACAGGTATTGACCCCTGCCACGAATGCCATCAGCATTCAAGCCTTCTCAGAATTTTAGGCAGGAAGGAGGAAGAACTGGGATCAGGCCAAAGCTGGATCTTTTCTGTTGCAGAAGGGAGTGAGACAGAGGAAAACACAGAGCTGGGACAGAGACCCAAACTGGTCCTGAGGGAAGGCAAGCAGGGGCAGTGGCCAAAATTCAGTGAGGAGCTGCTTCCCAGCAGAGGCTCTGCTTTGCCAGGGCTCTAGCATACACGAAATAATCAAGGTGATTGCTGTTTTATGGTCTGAAGCAGTGTGTTTTCCTGGGCACCCATCTGCCTTTGCCCAGGTCTGGTGCTCATCATGGGAAAAGGAATATCCAGAGAAGAATCATCCCATTTTATTGTCATTCCTGTTTTCTAGTAATGCCAGGACACCAGCACTGATGTAGCTGAAAGTCTCTGAGCCCTGCTCAGTGCTTAGACTCTGACGGGCTGAGCAGAGCAACACCGCACAGAAATGTCTATAAATGAACAGTAGAGGAGGGGTAGGAGCAATCCTCATGTGGACCTAAAATACATTACAATTTCAAAGTGCTCAACAGTGGCATAGAAGAAGGGGTTCTTAGAAATCTCTCAGACAGATTTTAGGAAGAAAGGCTACAGCTCCAGAAAAATATTTCTTATGCTCAGCCAGTGCTCAGTTTGTCCTGAGACTTTTGTCTTTTCTTTTAGACCAAGATTTTAATATGCAAATTTATATTTTCATCATTGAGATGTTTATAGTTTTACTCTGTCTGGCTAGCTAAAACCACTATCTTCTAATTACACTCTCATAAATTTGAAGGACAGAAGAACCATTATTTTAATGTAGTTTGACTTTTTCCATACTGCAAGACACAGGATTTAACCAGTGATCCCTCTATCAGGCCTGTAACTTGTGGTTGAACTAGGGAGTCTCTTTAGGAAAGACATCTAATCTTGATTTAAAGACTTCTTTAAAGACTACTTAACAACTCATCAAGCTTATCTGGGGTTTCTTCTTTGGTTTATAGAAGTAATGAACCGAGTCCCTCATCTTCCCCTCCTGGAGATACTTCTTAATGGAAAGTAAAAATGCCACAATTACAACACACCATGTGTGGGACATAAAACCTCACTCTCACTCTAGTATCTGTATCGTATTTAATAAAGTACCAACAGAGCAGCAATAATGTACACTGGGAATCAGGCATCATAAATAAAAGGAGGAAAATGTAATAATGGGAAGTTGGAGAAAAATATGAAAGCAGCTGTAAGAACAGAAACAGACAAGGGAGGGAAAAAAAAAAAAAGGCAAAAAATAAAAAACCCTCACAGCCAGGCATAGAAATAATGTATTTTAAAGTAGGTGCACTTTAGGATTCTTTCTGAATAGGGGAAGAGATACACAAGCATGCATGTACACACACACACATACACACACACGCGACTTGCCAGATCTTACCAGATGATGTAGTTGAGGCTGGCTGAACTTAATTAACTTGGATGAGTGGTTTTAGATTTTAACCTTCCTTGTTTATTTGCTTTCACTGTGCAGTGGTAAAGACTTTCAGACATGGAGGGAAGGGGAGGAAGAAAGGGAGGGGTGAAATGACTCTCGAAGAAAACAATAAACAGCTCCATATTTGTCCAGTTGTTTGTTTTTAAGGATGCAGGGTAATCGCTCAGCTGTTGTAAACCAGCACTGCTCTGATACTGATCTGCACCAGCTGAGAATCTGGCCCTGGGAAGCTTTTCCTCTCTGGATTTCAAAGGTAGTTAATAGTTCCTTTTTCCTACAACCACATCTTTGTTGCTAAAAGAATCACTGCAGAGGCCCATTGTCTGGCACTAAATCCACCTGATGTGGTTTGACCACTTCCATAGTTCTCTTAGCTTCCAAAACAAGCTGTTCACATCCAAATTCATTTATGGGAATGGTCCCTGGCTCTTGCTAGCTCCTAGACCATGCCTGGAAACTGATTGGGAAATTGATAATTGGTCTGGGCTGAAGACTTGGCTGGGAATGGAGAAGTTTGGAAGAATGAGCTCCAAAGCCAAGGTCTGTGCCCTGGCTGCGGGTAGTTCATGAATTTAGGCACTGCCTAAGCATTTAGAAGGTGAGAGAGATATATGTACTGACAATATGGATCCTTTATGTCTGAATGTAAGCATATTAGGACCTTTAACTGCCCTAAATCATAGACTCACGGAATGGTTTGGGTTCCAAGGGACTTTTAAAAGGCCGTCTAGTCCAACCCCACTGCCATGAGCAGGGACATCTTCAGCTAGATTAGGTTGCTCAAAGCCCTGTCAAATCTGGCTGTGAACACTTCCAATGATGGGACACCCACAGCTTCTCTGGACAACCTGTTCCAGTGTCTCACCACCCTCATCATAAAAAATTTCTTCCTTACGTCCAATCTAAATCTACCTTCCTTCAGTTTAAAACTATCGCCCCTTGTCCTGTCACTACAGGCCTTAGTAAAAAGTCTTTCTCCATCTTTCTTATAGGTCCCCTTTATATATTGAAGGTCTTTATATATATACAGATCTTTTCCTTAGTCTCTGACAAACGCAGGTTTTGACATGGTCTCTAGCATAATCTGGGAGACTGCCTCTCAGCGCTCCCACAGCTTTTTTGTTCCAGTCTTTAGACCTTATGTGATGCACATAACAGGGGAGTGTAATGGGGGGGTCTTTGAAGATAGTTGAGGGATTCTTCTTAGTTAAGGGTTTATTTACTGATGTCTGGGGGTTTCTGCAGAGATAATCTGCATTTGAGAAAGAGAAAAATCATCCTGGTTAATGAGAGGGATGTATGAGCAGAGTTTAATCCGGAAAAAAATAGCTGAGGTCTGAGGCCCAATGTCCAAGCTGCAGCTGAGATCTAGGGCAGATGCGGGTTCCCACCTGCCTGCCAAGGGATCCTTACCATTCCTCTTCTGCCTGTCAGAAACAGAGCTGGCCTGGGCTGGACAGCAATGGTCTGGCAATGCCTATCAAAGAAAATTAAAACAGCAACAGGAAGCAACAGAGGGCTGCAAATGTTTGTCCATCTGTAATCTCAGACCTTTGTTTTGTCCTTTTGCTCCTGACTGAGAACCTCAGCTTGCTGCTCCCGAGGAAGGTGGGTTAGTCCCTCGCACATAAACTCCCTGCCAACTTGCCACGGGGGAAGCTCACTCCGGACCTCGGCGCTGACAGTAGGTGTGGATGAGCAAGGATCACCATGGGTAAGGATTTAGCCTGACAGTGAAAAGACTGACAGCCACACTTAAAAATGCAGTTTGGCTCTGAACAGTGATGTGTAAAAATGGCACTTCCTTACTCAGCAGATCAGCTCCCTGGGCCTGATCTGCTGCCTTAGCACTCAAAAATAATAAGAAAAATGCATGAGGAAGATTTTACTTGTGTCAGCCTTGTTGAAACACTGTTCTTTAACTTTCAGGTCAACTGAGTTGTACACCGAAGTTCTTCATTGCTGTGATGAAACCTTTCAGTATTAGGTAGCAGAGCTCAAAATGGTGCAAATAGTCCTACTTGGCTTCTCAGACACTGCTCTCAAGGCTGCTGGTGGAGGGGAACACAATATGAAATCCAGGGTTCAGTAATTGCAGTTTCCACTCATAGATGGGAGGGAAAGGGGAAGGAAGGGAATGCAGGGCTAAGTGTCTATGGTTTTTATGAAGTCAGTTGAGGAGAGAAAAGCGTCTCTGAAATCTTGAAAAACTTCAAGGTTTCTCAAGATAACCCTGTGTGTGATGACTGCATAAGAAGCCAGTAGAAGTAAGGAGGTGCCAATGGCTGCTCAAATCTTGCCTTCTTGAAACACGTCTAGCGAGAAAGAACTGGTTATTTAAAACAAATCAAAAAGAAAAAAAAAAGATTGTGATGGAAGTGTTCATCACTTTTAGCACCAAGACCTAGTGGTTAGAGGACTCTCCCTGGTAAAAGACCAAAGTCCTGGGCCCTTCTCAGCCTGCAGTTGCTTCAGCTACCAGATGTCACACACAAGGTCCCACCTGCTCTCTGGAATGTGCATGTGTTTTACCTTAGATCAAACCTTGGATAAGAAACAGAAACAGTCTCTGGGCTGGGGATGACAACACTAAGTGTCCCCTTCCCTCACCAAACGCTCTAGAAAAGGCACAAGGCAGGTTCTCTCTTGCCTGAGATCTGCCTGGTCCCATGATCTCACATTCCTGGCTGTACACTCACCCAGAATGCACTGTAACACTGGTTACAATATCCTCTGGAGTGGGCCAATAGATGGGTTCCAACCATTCAGGCTAAAGCTGTCCTGAAGCCCGGGTCTCTTGCTTCTTCAGCGCATACCATAAAATATTACGCTACCGTGGCAAATGTGGGTGGCCCCATCAATATGGTGTAAGGGCCCTGTTTGATATAAAGGCGAGTTGGTGCTCAGGGCGTGGGTCATGATGAGATCTGAGAGGTTTGGTTGGCTTCTTTTTTCACAGAATAAACACTTTGATTTCATTTGTTCAGGTGAAGGTTGACACTGGTATTAACGGTGCTGAAAGGCTGTGGCCTGGATTTCTGCCAGGTACCTGGTAGGTTTAAGTCCTAGCTTCAGAAGGCTCTGCGTCCACGTGTTCTTACCTCTTGCTACTTGTAAAATGAGTACATTACTCAGGGAAAACTGGATAGACAGCATGGGTGAAGCCTCTTCCAGAAAGCAATCTCTTAAAACCTATGCCATGACAGATACGTTTTTTTATTACCCCCAAAAGGTTTGTTCTTGACAAGTAAGAAAAAAAGGGGAACTCCCACCACCACCAAAGAATAAACAGCAAGAGACTTACATTTTTTCAGTAATTGGTTTGCAGTCCAGTAGATAACCAGTGATGGATATTTGACACTCACAGGGTCTTTAGCTATATTAACTCTTTCATGGATCCAGGAAGAGATTTGCAATAAAATGCAATAACATGTTATTGATTCAGTTGCCACTTTTTCCTGATCAGAATTTCAGCAGTCCAATGTCATACAAACCAGACACATGACACAGCCCAGCACTGGGCCTCTTTTCCCAAAATACAACTTGATTTTAGTTCATGAGGTGCTTGCAGGGCGATATTAGCCAGCTGTCACTGGAAGATCAGATGATATTAATGGCAACTGGCATGTCTATTCAGCGAGCTGAGCTCATCCCTGCAAAATCAGATGGAGTCTATTTCAAACAAAAAAAGGAAATCAGAAGCAGCCAAGTGAAATGGCAAAACTGCTACCAACTTGAACAATCCAGCAATTCATCACCCGAATGTAGTCCTTGTGAATGTAAGGAAGCCACAGAACAAGACTGGGTCTGCAAAAGGTTTCCTCATTGCTTGCACCAAGTAATTTATTGAACCTCAGTCCTTGCCTCCTAAAGCTCCATGTCCGAGCATCTGAGCCTATGACTTTAACTGTGCACTAAAATCCCGCCTGGCAATAACATTTGGTCTGTGACTTGCCAGTCAAAATGTATCCTGCATCCTGCCAGGCTTGTTTTTCACGTATGCTCCAGGGTAGCAAGCATTAGCCCTACCATTCACCCAAGGATATGGATAACTTAAATTGTATGAGTAGTCCCATAGACTTCAGTGGGACTACAAATGTGTTTACACACCTTAGCGATTCACTCATTAGCACACAAAACCCATATATTTCTGTCAAAAGGAAATTTGAAGTTCACTTTCCAAATGCCAAAGGCCTGTGCATTTACCAAGAACAATATTTAGCTTTTCCAGCCTCTCTTCCTCAGGGCCAGAGAACTTGTACAAAGGGGGAAAAATCACCCTGGATGGGCTTTTCTTGTACCGCAAGGATGAAAGCAAAAATTCATTAGATAAAAAGAAGGTCTACATTTATGGTTAAATATTGGATGTGTAATTTAAATGAGAAAGCCAAGTTGAATGCAAAGCAATTACTGACACTTAATATTAGTCAGACTAATAAAGCAGCAATTAAACCTCATTATACAGCCATAAAATTGATGTGTAATAGATTGATTGCACCAAATGCTCATACCAATGTTTGATGGCATATCATAGGCAAGGTGAACTTGTTCATTTAATTGGCGGATAAAAATAATTTCCTGCAATAGATTTAACCTTATTGCATTTCTTGGCTTCAGATGACATAGGTGACGGTACAAACAAATAAATAAACAGAATGAAAGAAGAGCGAAAAAAGCCTACAGACCAGCTTGCTCTATGGCAAATACTGTCTATTCCATAGTATAATATTCTTTCTCCCAGGAGATCCATGGTTATTTGAGAATCTTCTTGCCAGCAGCACAATTTGGATCTTGCACAGCAGTGCTGCTTCATTGTTCACTCCTTGAATTGAATGTGAGGAGCTGAAAGAAGCCTACATGTAAATGTTTTGCTGCATGTTTACAGCTGACATGGAATTCTGCACCTTGGAGTATATTAAGTCCGATAATTAAAAGAAATTGCTGTAGGAAATCTAAAGGGTAAGCAGTAAGGGGACTATTAATAAAAATCTTTTAAACTCCTCCAAAATCGCATCTGAACCTTTTTATTTTGGCTATAGGTTCAGACCTAATCATCATATTTAATCAGTGTCTAAGGGTCCAGCATATCAGGTTCACTCCCTTTTTTAATACAAATTATTTGTGTGGGTTCATGTGATGAATATATTTTTAAAAAGGTTCAATTCCTTGATGGCTATAAAACAGAATATTTGCTGAAGACAAAATTTTGGGCTTTGGTTCTTATGGATTTTCATATCACTCATCTCAGCAAGGTCATATAATGACCTAATACCCTTAGCTACCCATCTTTGCACTTCACAGCATCGTTACTAAATCTGAGCCACCATGCAGCAATAAAGCTAAATGAATGATCATATTTTCTGCTCCAGCAACATCTACCTTGGTCAAGAGAGCTTTTTCTTTCTACATGGACCTCATGTCTCCAGCAACTGAAGGGCTCACAAACTGCATATCCCCATGTCAGAGGAACCCTTTGTGGGGAAGAAATTATCTGAAAGACAAAGGTACTTTGACTTATCCCCAGGATCCTGTGACCAGGTAGGTTTAAATGCTGATCTCCTCTACAGCTGGCCAGCAAAGAGTAAGCATTTTCTGTAGGGGGAAAAAAAAATCTATTTTAAAAATCCCAAGACGACTGAGGTCAACAGAAAATTTGCTTTTGACATCAGGATTTTCCCAAGGATTTTAAGCAATGCTACTTAGAAAATCCAGGCATGGAAGTAAAGGAGAAAAAGAGGGCTATAGCCCGTCCCTCGTTTTAGTGCTAGTGGTTCAGCTAGCAAATTTTCCTCCACAACCCAAAAATCACAGAATCAGCAAATGTGCCATTTTTATCAAGCTTTGAGTTTCCAACTAATTCTGTGAGAAAGTCATCACTTGCAGAACCCTATTGCTCATGTGAACCTTTCTCTTTCCTTGGTCTGTGATGTGCTTTCGTTCATGCTGATCAATTGTGGTTTGAATATATTCTGGGTTCCAGCAGAGCAGTGACCTCAGGTCAGATTCATTACTCCCTCGTCCTACAGAGCTGAAGCTCCTTATTTTCAAATTCCTGGAGTTTCTCAGAACCAGACGCAACTGCTCTATGAATGGTACATGCTACGTCGCTACATGGTCAGGTGAAACAGCTCTGAGCTAACACCCTGACATCTTGCCCTCTGCTCACGTATGTGACCAGTTCAGGACAGCATCACTGGCATGAAAATAGAAGAACATAGTGGAGGAATGGGACACCGCTCAAACCTGTAAGACTTTATCTGCTTTCACTCAGCCATTTCCATTGTACAACATGAAAAAGGATTATATATAAAGAAGAAAAAATTCCTGAATATACCTACTTACACTCCATTTTTTCAATGCGGTTTAAGTAAGAAAAAAAAAAAATGCCTAATGCTTAATAAAACCTGGTACCTAAATCCCTTAGAAGGGGGCTGCTGGCAAGGGTCACATACTTCCCTCTAGGCAGCGCATACTGCTCTAAGACGAGATTCTTAAAAGTAAGATCTAGCATTTCAGTTCATATTTGGGTTCCCTAGACTATGGACTGCTTTTAGAAATGATGCCCACCTTATTTAAATGGAACTGTCAAAAAATTGCCTCTGTCAGAAGTCAAACCTCATATTTATTGACTAAATATTAACATTGGAGCTTGATTTTTGGCACCTATACTTGTAAATCTCGATCCACGTTTTGTGAAATATCATTTAGATTAAAGCTTCAGAATTTTAATTATACCTCATTCATATCAATTTTCCTGTAGTAGATTTTTATAGTTTTCCCCCCTACCCCCATCAGTGTGAAATCGACTGGCATGTACAAGATTTGAAAATGTGATATATTGATATGGACATTTTCCAAACATTGTACCGAGAGTATCCAAGATCTTACTGCTTTTTCTAAGCAGCTCCCTGTAAAAGCTGTTGCTGTGTTTTCGAAATCAATAAGGTCACCCCAGCTAGTATGTGTTTTGGATCCTAAATGGCTCTTCTCTTTTGGTATGCAGCACCTTGTATACACTTCTGCTTGTTCATTCCTTATCAATCTCTCCAGTGCAGGCAGTTCTGTTCTTTTATGGGAACTCTTTCATTGGGTTTATTTAGTCTAAAATGGACTAAAAATTTGTGCAGAGACACGGCAACTGTCTTTGAAGATGTAAAAAGTTTGCTGCAAACAAGGGAAATGAGCTGTTCTCTATGTTTTTGGGGAAGTGGAGAACTAAGAGACTTAAAAGGCAGCCAGGGAGATTCAGGAGAGGTCTCAGGTAAAATGTGAAGCATCAATAGGGCCTGAAACAGATTGTCTGGAGGGATTGCTGAAGCTTAACAAGTTTTTAAGAACAAGTTAGGTGAGCACCTAAAAGGAATCATTTAACTGCAGTTGATCCTATTTTGGGGCAAGGAAATGAGCTAGGCAATATGCTGACACTTCCTCCTACACTGATTTCTCTGAAACGATACACTTTAAGGAGAAAGTCCTTCTACACTGAACAGAAATCATCAACAGGCTGATAACAGCATTTCTTAGAGTTGTTGGCAGGCAGGTCTAAGTTTCCCCTACCACAGGATTTAATATGGCCTCTTGTTTGAAGAAGGATTTGATGGGAGGCTAATGGTGTTTTGGTTAAGATTAGAGAAAAGATAAATGTATTGAGGAAATCATAAACTCTCTAACAAAATGTTAAATCCTCTGAAGAAACCAATTCTGAGACAGAATTGAAATTATTTTCAAATAATTTTCCAATATGGGGGAAAAAAATGAGTTCATAAAATTGAGATAAAGTTTGATAACTTGTCACACGATTTGTTAAGGCATCCAATATTGATTTGATTTTAAAATAGCTTTAAAATAAGTACAGCAAATAGCTCTCCGGCATGCACAGCTCCCTCTTTGACTTGAGGAGTTGAGGCTAGCTTAGACCTGACAGCTCTCTCTTAGAAGGCTGAGGTCAATTGAGATGACTTCTCTCCTAAAATATCCACCAGAATCCCTGTGTGATATTTACAGATCCATCTCTTTAGCAGCGAAAGACAGCCACGCTCTATTACCATCCATAGCGATACACTGATTTATCCCAGCTGTGTGCCCAGACAATGCATGCATGTGAATGCAAATGTACAGATGCCTTCAGCTGACGCCCGTGTTGCCTCCAGGGAGGTGGGAGAAGGAAGGTGGTGACTGCCGTTTCAGTGTGAGCCCTCTCTATAAGCAGTAGCTGGAACCTCCTGCTCCCTCATCCCTCCCTCTGTGGTGGCAGTGGCCAGCCAGGCTTTCCAGGATGGTGCCACTGGCCAAAATAGGATGCGGAGCATGGGGTTTTGCTGTTTCCAGCAGCCTGCTGGCCTAGGCAGCCAAGTATAGTGCGTACAAACAAAACCATCTTGGACCTGTAACAAAACCCCATAAGAGGTATAATCCTTGCCATTTTAGGGAATGATGAAAGGGTTGGGGATAAATGTCCCTATTATATATGTGCAGCTAATCTGTAAACATACACTGTGGTTTTCACATCTATATATGCTGTCATTTGGAATTATCTGAGGTCAGCAAGTATAACAGCTTGAGTACTGGATTTTCGGTAATTCCTGTGTTCCTGGTGGTTGAAGTGACGCTTAAGTATGGTTAGATAGGAAAAACCAAGTTGCCTTGAACACAAGCAGTAACAGTGTCAAATTCTCCAGGTTGTTTTGTACTGGAAAACAGTCCAGTGACCTCAGTGTGATTGAAATGAGAGAGGACATTTCAGCCCATGTTAACAAAATGTGGTGAAGGCACTTTGAATAAATTTGTGAGCAGCGTATATCTTCACTGGATGATGTCCAAAGAGAGAAAGCTACATCAGTCCAGCCAAGATGTAAGGCAGTCACAGCTAAATGATCTGACATTCTCCTCAGAAAGGCAAAAACGCAGCCTTATAGCGTTCCCGAGATGGAGAAACTGAGCTGATCTGTTTTTCTAAAGATAGTCAGGAGACTTTGATCAGACAGAAACATTTCTCCACTGCCACAGATGTACAAAAAATTACACATGAACAGGGCAAGAAAGAGACAGGCAATAACCAGTGGAAACAACAGCAAAAGTCCTTATCATGTGGCTTTTTTGCCAGCAATAACAGCAAACTTTAATGAACCATTAATTATTTCTCTGAGCCTGGGCAAGCTTAAATCATTGTGTAGTGGCCACTAATGACACCAATCCAGGTCCAAGTCTGATTATTCATATCTACTTTCACAACATTAGGGACCAGTTTTGATCTCCACTTTGTTGTCAGATATGAAAGTGTCTTCTTAGGAAGAGTATTGTGTTTGCATGGTCAGTTGAACTTACTGATTTTCTGGTACATAAAATTCTTATTCACAAATATTTGTCCTGGAAAATCATCTTTGTATAAAAGGAAGTTTATGTAAAATATTTTTTTCTAATTGTTTTGTATTTAGATATATAAGATTTTTTTTTTTTCCTCTTTTTTTCTTTTCTTTTTTGTCAGTCCTTCCAGCTTTTTTGCAAGTGGGAGAAAGAACAGAAATGAGGGAAAGGAAAGAAATGGAGAAAATACTCAAAGGCTTCATATTGTTTTCATCCAACATTTGAAATTTTCAGATAGCTCAGGAAAAGAATTCAAAATTATGTCAATGTAAAAATATTACAAAATCATTAAATGTATGCTTTTAAATCAATTCTACTTGTAGGATTACCAAAAGAAAATTTTAGTGCCTTGGGGGACACTGTACTAGCAGTATTTGAGGACTGGCTGGAAATATGAAACAAGCAGACATGTCCTGAACTGAATCCATTCCTATAAGATTTCCAGCCTAGGGCAGCATTCCTTGAAGGATATACATATATCTACTTAACTATACATATGATGCTCCATCCCACTGAAGCCAACAGGAGTATTTACTGTTCATCAAGTTAAGCATTTACATAAATCTCTGTGATAATGTAGTTTAATCGAAGACTCAAGAGCTTGGATAAATCTTAGGTTATTCAAAGCAAACTTCAAAGCTTTTTACGTTCACTTAACACCAATTATTACCCAAACAAATCAAATGGACTGTATTATATGTGAAGTTTTAAATTCATAGATGTAATATTACAGTGGCTTTTTCTATTCATCTGCATCTTTTTACCTCACTGAGAAAGGATTCCTTATTAAAGCTGGTTGGGAAGGAAAAAAAAAAAAGCCAGAAAATGCCTGGAACAAAGTAACTGTAACTGTAAAATGTCCTTAAAGGCCAATTAGAAATTGCAATACTGGGAGTTTTATTACGACTAACTCCTCCTTAATTATCAATCAATGGATTCTGTTGGAAAAAAAAATCTCAAATTCACAGCTGGGAAAATGATGCTAATTATTTTCTGTTAATTAAGGCTGTGCTGGGATTCAGACTTGCCATCCTTCAAATAAAGGATTGACATATCAATGTTAACATAATGCTTAGGGTCTTTTCCAAAGGCTTTATTTCTAATGGTAATAAATTGGTGCCACGTTATTTTAAGTGTCTTAAGCTATCATGCTATTACCTAACCCTGATATATACTGAAAAGTATATATCTATCTCAGTACTCATACCGACTTCTGATGTGGAAGTTGAATATTCATCATTTTGCACTGTAGCTGTTCTACTGTGAGAGTGAAGGAGCTTTAAATAATTTGGAGCTGAAAGGAGTAAGGCTAAAAAAAATTGAATTGCAGTAGGATTCCCCAAATATCACAGAAATCAGAGAGAAAAAAACACTTGAGTAAAATTCTGGACACATTATATTCAATAACACTGTTCTCATTGACTTTCAGAGACAAAGATCTATTTCACAGTAGTCAAACCTCCAGTCCTCCTTCATTGCCTCCTTCATTGTGGGAGTTCCCTAAACAACAAGCTGTGAAACTTCTCATGTCTTTTCTATGGAAAAGGCAACCAAACTTAACTTATTAGAAGTCTCTTTTCTTGCTTGCTTGATGTTTTTTCTCATTATCTACCACATTTCTTATAGCCAAGACTGATGAAAGTAAGAAATAAGATGGTGGAAACAGATAAGAAGGGTGGGAGGGGAAAAGGTAATATTCTGCCAGACTTGGTGTGGCGTGTATTTGAAATAAAGCTCCAGGTGAACTCATGCATGATCTTAGGAACGCTTGGCCTAAGAGTTAGACAAGTTTTAAAGATTTGTTAATGGTTTAAGACAAAATGGGTCGGAGGGTGGTGTTATGTTTTGGATTTTGCTCAGGATAAGAAATTCTTGTGTCTGTTTCTGAAAGGCAGATGTCAGATTAACAGCTCTGAAAATACACACCCCATACACCAGCACAGATTCTTGGAAACCATAATACCAAGCATTTTAAAACACCTGAGAGAGGTTGGACAGCAGCAGAAATGACAATTAACAATGTTATCTCCCTCATCCCTCTCTCTAGAAAGATGTTCTGGAGGAACCTGTTGTAAATGACAGAGCAGGACAGTTCCTCCTTCCTCTGGCCTCCCTATGGAGATTACCAACATCATTACTACACAGGCAAGTACTGTTTGCTGTGGGATTTAGACTGCAGAGCCTGAGCTTGTTTGACAGATGCCATGAAAATGACTATAACACCCAATTGCAGTTGACCAACAGACATAGCACAGACAGCATAGATAGCACCTAGAGCATAGCACAGACAAACCAAGAGACCGGGTGAGTGGTTCACCCATTGTACCTTAGGCATCTACAGGTTCGAAGTGTGACCACCACCTTCCTTTCTAATAAGCAGAGAGAAACAGGCACCTCCACAAGGTATTGTGTCTCACTGGAAAATAACACCTAAGGTCAAAGGTATTTTCTCCTTATGGTGTGTATTTCTCCCCAGTGACCACAAAGTGTCTAACTCTGACTTGGACATTCACCTTTAAGGTGTCCAAAATTAGCTGTTCCACTATTTTGAGTCTGTATGCCTATTAAAACTCTATTCAGCAATTTATTCAAAGTTCAGGACTGGAGACAATGCAGCATTTTCCACTTCAGTTCTTTTTCAGACCTGGAACATTATCTTCTACTTGTATAATACCAGTGCGAGTGGATCCATGGTTTTTGAAGACTGTTCCTGCTCTAGTGTCTGGCCACATCAGATGAGAAACCATTTTTGCCAGGCACTGTGCAAGGGACAGTAAAACAAATCCCAATCCCTGTAAGAGACAGTCACAAATCAAAGATAATTCATCAAGAAACCAAGAGCAGAAAGAGGAACCTAATGATTCACGATCCAAAACCAAGTCCTTTAGTCATCACTAACTGAACAAAAAGGCTGTAAATACCCTGGCTGTACCAGGGTATTTCTGGTGGGTGAAGGTTGAGGAAGCTGTTGTTAGGCGTCTTTGTAAACCTAAACTCTTCTAAAATCTCCTGCAGATGTTTCTGCAACAGTGAGAGCCTACTCAATGACCTAGTTGGTCTTATCCAGTCCTGTTCTCCTACAAATATGAACTTTCATTTCAAAGCATATTAAAGTCATATTTGTATGGCATAAAGAAATACACAAATGGATGGCAGGCAAGTTAGGACAATAGATTTAACTCAACTTTCACCATTTCTTCAAAAAGCAAACTAAATGGAATCTGGAGTGTGTATCTTTACATTTACCTGATCCTTATCTACCTCCAATAAAAAATATTTTACCTATGTTACGTGATTACAAAGCTTTCTCTCAGCTTTTGTAATTCATTTGTGCCTTCTAGCAGTCATGAGTCATGGGTCTTTTACACTTGTCAAGTACACCTAATCCCTACCCTTCATGGCCCAGAAATCCTAAAGATGGCTGAACATGTAATTGCCTTGAAGTGTAAAATATTTCCCACATTATTTATTATAACATTGCCTGCTAGCACCTCTATAGTTAAGGTTGTGTCAGCATTTTCATTATAAGCTCCTATTTTCAGCTGTAAAAATGTGCTTCAGGCTGGAGCTAGGAATGCTAGTGATTTTTTTTTTTTACTATTTTTTAAAAATAAAATTACCTTGGACATTTTTTAAGTTTTTCCATCTGTGGTCACAAACACATGCATACACACACACACATGTCTATTTACAGCTGTATGTGCAGATGTGTTAAGGAATATCTAGCATGATATAAATATAGAAATAGATATTGTCATAATAACACATAATTATTCTTCTTTTTTTCAGCTCCTGCTCATAAAAATTGTGTCTGTGTGGGAGCAATTTTAGTGATAGCACAAGTTTTATTCTGAGTTGTTGCAGTGTCCTTTTTCTAATTATGCTGATAGATAGCAATAATAGAATATTGATTTATTTTTAAATCTTATATTTTAATTCTGTGTGGATCAAATTTTCTTCTGGAATAATTCCAGCAAAAGTATTTCATCTTTGTTCTTGGATCATGAGCAAGAGTACCAACTACACACAGATGTTACTCCACCAAGTGCACGTCATTTAGTCCATAGAGAAAGATGACTCATTCTGTCAGGTCTTGCTTTCACACAGATCCAAGAGTAGGATGTAAGCCCCAGTGCCAGGACTTTGCAGACCTAGTTGTTGAGCACTCATTTGCCTTTGAGGTACATCAGTTTAGACCCCACTGCTCTTTTCCACACCTAGCGTGGATCACATAAGTAGAGCTAAGATTTAACGTAAACTTTTATCAGTTTACGCATCTCTTAAGAATTGGCTTACTGTATCTAGTGGAAACTCTCACCATAGAGGCACTACTTACAAATGTCCTGTTGTATACCCTCTATATTTTATGGGTCATGGACTACATTATCAGTATTCTATGCAATTTGGGATTTTATTTTACCTTTATTGTTATTATTGTTAGTACCAGCAATAATAAGAATAACTTGACTACACCAGAAGAGGGTTGACAGGGACAGGAGGAAGATTACTGTCTTTGAAAAATCAAAAGACTTCCTTTGTCTGTTGAGTTTTGGTTTTTTAACTACCTGTGTTTTCCTTGTTTTCCTCAATATTTAAAAAACTAAATGCAGAAAACAAGGAGATAGAATTGTTACCCATTGTTCGTGGTGTTTAAAGAGGTATTTCTGGAATGAATGCTAACCTTAGTCCTTTCAGTATCCAACTGACCATGTGCCTTCATTCTGATAAAGGAAAGGAGTTTTTCACATTACTTCAGCCATGATCAATATGGTCCTCTGACCCCCAAAATGTACAATTCCAGCTTCAAGTTTTTGAATGTAATTATACTTCATGGCCTTAGTGCAGTTCACCTGTCTTTCACCAAGTATTTCAGAACTTCTACCACTTCTAAGTCAGATAAAAAATAAACAGACCTTTTTTTGTTTGGTTTTTTGGGGGAAGAGGGAGGGTTTGAACCATTCTGGATCCATCTTTGAAACAAATAATTGCTAAAGGCCTAATAGTTCGTGGAAGCTGTCCAGAACACCTGGACTCGTGTGATCTTGATTTGAAACCTGGTGGGACTGTGCTTTTGATTGAAGTTTGTTGTGAAGTTTTAGGTTTGTTCAGAGCTTGGACTCTGCATTCTGCCCAAGCATACAAGCTGAAAAAACCTGAAGCCAAAGCAAATGGTCTCATAACTCCCAGCCTAGAACAGCTGAGTTTCATGCAGAACTACCAATAGCATCAAAAAGTGTTATCTCAAACTATTATGTAGAGCTGCAATGTGAACCGTTGTTAGCATGTTCTAAATAGAGCTGATCCAAAAGAAAGAGACACAATTTTCAACTATGCTAAAAGCATTCCAAAAAAGCATAAAGGAAAAATAAATTTATGACAGAATTCCTATTTAAGTTATTCTTATACAGCCTGGCAGATGATGATTTATGTATATGTTTATGAAAGACCATTGAGATTATATGCCTTCTACTGGATGACATCTATTTGATATAATATTATTCATACAGTTTTCAATTCCCTTGTTAAATCTAGTTAGGAGTTTAACTCTTGCTTTTCCTAGGAAGAAGTGTTTCCAAAATTTCAATCTTTAGATGATTAGAAATGTTCCTCTTAAGAAAAAGGTGGAATTTTTCTGGTCAAATGTAGATATCTGATTGTCTACACCTGAGGCCTACACCTGAACTCCCTTTTTAGTCAATTAAAAGAAATAGTTGTTTTTAAGTGTGATTCATCTAACTTTAGTAATTTATCCTAGAATGGAGTAGGACCTAGAAATACCTGTCAATCTACATTGACTATTTATGGAGCCAAGGGCAACGTAGATGTCTGCATTAAGACACCTTTACATTAAATCATATGCATCTCATCTTGGTTTCCCAAGTGTGTGTATGGGAGTCCTCTCAGCCAAAGACTTTATGGTAAATAACTCTATTTCATTGGATGCTGTAAATACCCATACATATATTGGCCAAACCTTGCAAAGCTGTAGGTCAGTGGTTTTGTCCTCATAGATAGCAGAGAATTCAGCTCAAACACAGAAATCCCATAGTTTTCCTTTATCTATGGAATTCCTTGCCTTTTTATCATGGTGTCACACAGGATTTTAAGGAAATGGATTAAGATTCTATGGAGATAGAAGCTGTACAAATGTAACACAGACAAATGCAAGCTGGTCCTTATCCACACTAGCATAAAGAAGAGAAAATGGGTCGACATGGTCAGAAACACACAGAGTTTTAAAGAACATCTGAGAGAAAACTGTTATTTATTCATCACAAAAAAAGACATAGCCTTTATTCACAAAGGGCTGCCCATGCACATCTGTCCATTCGTGCCTGTGTTACTCTAAACCTCCCTCCTCCCAGATTCGAGCAGTAATTCATGTCTGACACGCAATTCAAAGCTTTCCCTGTGCAGAGAATGAGTACGTACTTCCACATTTGTTAAGGGTGGTATTGGAAAGTGAGCAGTACCTCTGACCCATCTCCCTAGTACTTTTGGAGTGGGATTATCTTTTCTTGGTTTAGGTATTTGAAAGTCAGACAGTCATTTTATTACAGTCTACAGAAGGAGGTCCTGAAAAACAGACAGATGGATCTGCAAGGAGATTCATCCCATCTGACTTAGATGAGAAGAGGAAGAATCACCTCACCTGATTTTATCCATTGAAATTGTAGCTACCAAGTTTAAGTTTATCATCTGGAAGATGACAGTGGTTCAAAAGCAACGCTCTTAGAACAAATGTATTTCTTATTTTAACATAGAAGAAAATCGCAGCGTAAGACCAAAACAAAGAAACCCATGAAACCAAGAAAGGCTTATATGTGTCTATTCTACCTAAACTCCTACAGAGGACTATTTTATCTCGACCCAAAATGCTGAGGCATTTCCTGTGCGTAAGTGAGAGTTTATATTTTAGACTAAGGAGGTATTTATTCTCCTTTTCCTGGGTTTTGACATTGTTAAGAAAACTGGGCCAATTCACTCAGATGCTGGAGTTGGAGCACACAGTTCTCACCTTGTTACTGAAACTACCTCGAAAATCACGCAGTAACTTACTTTACAGGTAACTCCTGCAACTGTTAAGCTCTTCTTAAATTAAGTCCACCTTTCAGCTGAGGAACCGAACAAGCAATTTCACTTGGGACCTATAGGTCTCCAGCTCCAACCATTACTTTGTGCAGTTTTATTTTGTTCACTGGAGATTTCTTTGATATAGAAGGTGATATTTTATAACTAGCTTACCAGAGGATGACCTATGATCCTGTCCAATCTGCAGTAGTTTAATATCTTTTCCTGGCCTTAACTGTTGTTTCAGTGTCTGCAAGAACTCTGTGTCCCCAAGACAAAATGAAAGAAGAATTCTTAGCGGAAATAATTGTCAAAAGCATCACTGTTCCCAAGTCCCTTTTCCACTGCACACTGTCGTGTGAGAAATAACTAAAAGAATGGGATGGCTTATCTATTTCTTTTCACTGACTACAGAAGAAAATTAGGCAGCTAGCCTACTATAATTGTAAAATATTTTGGTGGTGAAGCTGAGCAATGACAAAGCTCAGACTTGGTATTTTGTATTATAAAGTTTGGATAGATGAAAAAGGAAAGAAATGACACACACCTAGCAGTACACCATTTCTTTTTGAATACCATTTTCATTCTGATTTTATCGGGGAATCAATATAATGGCTGAAGTTGCTAACATGGTTTTCCTTGGAGTGTCAGACTAGTTTTCCCATTTCATTAAAGGCAATTGCTTTACTACATGAAACTAGACATGTTTTGTCCACGAATTTGAATGTCATGTGTTCCAAAGCTACACTTACACTTTAATGTTTAATTTTTTTTCTTTTCCAAGTATAGTTACCTTGATCTGAGTGATGTAACAACTGATATTTGAAGAGAGAGACTCAAGGAATCAATCAATACAGCAGAATAGGACTGAGATCATGACTCTTCCATTACTTATTTGGAACAATGCTTTGTAACATTCAGTTGAATATAAGGAATGCATAATATTTATAGACTGTGACAGGTAATTCCACATCTGTCACACCACACTTTCTGTGGTTAATTCAATATTTGTATCCAATTTTTTTTCCCTTTTGGCTTAGCACCTTTGGAAATTTTTCTGTATAATTTTTTAGCATTACCAAAAGCAATTAATTAAAGGAATTTCTCTTTACGTGCCCTTTTAAATGTTATCCAATAGGTGAAAGTTCTGTGAAACTATACTGATGACATTTTATCATTACCATTTCCTTCTGTTGACTTTAGCAATATACCCAATCTCACTGTTGTTGCAACACCTGAGACCTTCCATGTAATAGTATAGATGGATTTAAGAAAAAAGAAATAATTTAAAAAAAAAAAAAAATTTTTTCTAGTAAGCGCAGGGAAAAAAAGATGTCCAAAATTTTGAAGTTATATTAACATAAGGTTTTGTTTGTTTGTTTGTTTGTTTGTTTCTAATTATGTATCTTATTCTCCACTGATGATGAGAAATTGTGTGAACATTGTTGATGCTCATGTATGAGAAAATGTCCACCAATACATCACAAAACAGTCATAATAAAGGGATAGCTAATGAGCTTTTCTTGTATCTACACAGGGCATATGAAATACCTGCATTCCCTTTATTGATCTGATCCCTAGCAGGTTTGTAATATCACAGTAATGTATGGGTAAAATAGGAATAATCACAAGAATAACGATGTCAACAGTAATAAAACCAGCAACCGCTATAAAAAAAAATCTAAATCTCTCCACCTCTTAAACCTGCTATGGTTTTCTTTCAGGTTTTTTTAGTCCTTTCCTCCTTCAAGATGTGAAATAAAACAGGTTAGTATCTTTTAAAATTTCTAATTGCAGCTACAGTTTCATGTTTGCTTGATGCCGTCGCCAGTGCTCTGAAGTTATGTTGAATAGCATCAGTCTGTTGTCACATCAGTATTTTCAGAAAACTTCAGGGGTGGGGAGGAACCACACCTCCCTCTGCCTTTTTTTTTAACAAAGGAAATCAAATTGCAATACTTTTGAGAACTGTAGGTTTGCTTTAGTATTCTGAACTCTCTGGGGAGAGAACGAAGCAAACTCATGTTCATTGAGTGATTTCAAAATAGCTGGCAGATTTGTACTTCTCTGTGGACATGTGTCTCTTCAATGGGACTGGAAAAAGATGTCACTGATGATACATACAGGAAACTATACAGGAAAAAGATTTATGAAATTAAAGCTGAAAAAAGATACTCTAAATTATGTAATGGGATGTGTTATGTGTGTTTCATTTTCTTGTGTAATTTGTAGTTCTATGGTCACAGGATCTAATCCAAAGCCTCTTGTATTCAACAGGGCTCTTTCCAGTAACTACAAGTTTCAGACATATCAATTGGCACCGAAGGTTGTGTAAGCCCTACTTTGAAGACTGCTTTTTATGTACTCACTTTATTCTTTCTTTTCAACAAACACGGCATCAGAATTAGAGTGGTGGATTCGGAACTCCCTCTGCACCCAAACTTCAGGGAACTGAAATCTAGTGCTGGAGTCCAGACCTCGTTAACAAACAATAGGAATTTTGCTACTGGCTTGAATGAAATCAAGATTTCACTCTAGAAGACTGAGACCTAGGACTTATCTCTTGGATCAAACAAGAACACTAGCCCTAAACATTTATCTTTGATGAGGAAGTGCAGTTTCAAGTCAGTTTGGGCTTTGAAATCTGTGGTTCGGACTTATTTCAAAGATGAGTTCACATGATTCGGTAGGCTTTGTAATCTGTGAATTTCATGCTTTAAAAAAAAAATAGCTGGGAGCAGAATTAGTATGTACAGAATAATAACAGTCCAGTTCAATTGCTGTTTAGTTTGGAATGGTTGCTTTGAGAGCTTGTTGGAAAAGTGAAAAAATGCGATGAGAAGAAATATTTACTGTGGAAACTTTGCATGCCAATAAAGAAATTATAGAGAGACTATTGTTAGGCTTGACTCTGTAATTATAATTGAAGCACAAAGATGATCAAACGCAAGACCATTTACAGTTAATCATTTTGACATTGCTTGATTTTTCCTATGAAGCATAGAATAGAAGAATCAAACAACATTATATCACAAGAGTCTAAACCTTAGGTGGTGCAAATCAACTTAGCTCCTTCACTTTAAACAACCAAGCTGCTTCGCCTCAGCTGGTGGCTTGGCCTTACATATCTTTGTTACAGTTTGAATCAGCTTTCCTGGAGAGAAAATTATAAGTTTAATGTCAACACAACCTAGCAAAGAACTTGCTATGCAACAGAATCTATTTATAACTTTCTGGATGATTTCTTATAAATTACACAAGGAATTTAGAAACATTTTTTTCATATCAGAAACGATTTCATTATTTAGAATGTTTTTCTCTTTTTTGCAAATAGAAGGCAAAAAATCACTTATGCTGGGAAGTAAATTACTGATATTTCTGTCATTATTATTATTATTATTATTATTGTTACATTGGAATAGCACTTACAGACCCTTGTGAGACCAGTACTCCATGGTGCTAAATATATAAATGGAACATATAAATCTCACCTAATGATTACCAGCTAGAAGTATACTACCTAGTAGGTCTTTTTTCACCAGCTAGGCTCTGTTAGAAAACTTCTCATCTGTCTTAAGATGGGAGAAGTAGATGTGCTTTTGGAGAAAAGGAGCCTGAGAGCAGCTCAGTTGAGATATCTCAGCTTTAGGAGTCTAACTGAAGGTGAAATGAGTCCCACAACCACTTCACTGTCTCAGAAAAGGCAGCTAAAACATATTAAAAGGGGGAATGGGGTTAAATGCTGGCACACTGCTGCAGAGACAGCAAGAGCCATTTGTAAATAGTCCTTAAGTGCCCATGTCCATTTTGACTTAAAAAATATTTGTTGTCTATTCTAGATTCCTCAAAAAAGATCTCATCCTTCCCAATGATTAAGCCAGAACTTAGACAGCAAAACTATTCTGCTTCTCTTTCAGTGTTTGAATTTCAGACTTGATATTAAACTTCTGAATTGGAGTGTGGTGAGGTAAGTAAATAAGATAGCAAATTATGAATAGTCTTGTTCATCTGTCAACACATTGCCTGCCTGAGAGTTTCTACCATGAAACCTATTGCTCTCCCAAAACTTCTCCTCATGAAACCATTTATTGAACATTTTTTTTAACTCATCAATTGTTTGGAATTTGAATGAATGATAGTTAAAGCTGCTTTTGCAATTTTCATACAGCTGCTGGTATAATCAATAACCTATATACAAAGGTGTCATTATTCTTTTTGTCAATTTGTATTTGCACATTTCAGTTCCTTCTGCTCACTAACTGAGCGTTCATTCATTGCTGCTGTACATGTTCACTTCCTTCATAACAGTGTAAGACATTATTCTGGCCTCATGGTGCTTGAAAGATGAGTCAAATTAATATGTTTCCAGGATTCATGGGGAACTGATTAGTTGTAAGGTAACACACTGCCATTGTGATTAAGAATCCCTAGGGGATGCTGGACATCATTGGCCATGAGGAAAAAATCAAAGCTACTTTTAGTATCTACAGATGGGGCCACCTTCTGCTTTCAGCAATTGGCCTAAATCAGGATTATCTCCATTGATTTCCATGGTGTTCATCAAGATTTATATCAGATGAAAAGGTATAACATTTGCCTTTTCGGCAATGGAGAGGAGATTATGACCCTATGAAATTTCACCGGATCAGATCTATTCCAAGAAAGCAGTTCAACCAAAAGCTCCCAGATATCAATGCCATTACTATGGCACTTTAATTCACTTCATTTTACCGTAGTTATGCCTTCCGATGTTTGGTGCTGAATACTCTTCCTGAATCTCTCTATGAATAGCAAGCAGCTGTGATTTCTCACTCTTTACATCAGCTGGAGAAGCTTTGCCAACTGAATGACGGGCTCCTGCTCATTCATTATGTTACAGGTATTGCACAAGTGGTATTATCAGATGCGAAGGCTTGTGGTTGCTGCATTTTCTTGGATTCCTAATCAGTTCATTTGTTTGGTCTTCTAGTCACCTATTCAGGTCCTGAAGAGTAAAAGGGCCTGCAAAACTTTAAAATACCTCCTTCCATTTTCATCGCTCCTGGGCTACAGAGCACTCGCTGAGGTTACGATAGT
>NW_009213671.1:30000-37188 GCF_000690835.1 Fulmarus glacialis
ACTGGAGGCTTGTTATGGTTTAGATTCATAGAATCATAGAACGGGTAGGGTTGGAAGGGACCTTCAAAGATCACCCAGTCCAACCCTCCTGCCATGGGCAGGCACAACTACACTAGAAATAGAGACGACAGCAGTTCCCCAAGAAAGTTGTTCCTCTACTTACAGATTGGCCTTGACCACAGGACTACCAAGTGGGGACAGCTTCAGTAGACCCTGTTGACTCACTTCTTTTCTCCAGGATTTTGGCCTATGAAGTCGGTGACACTTTAAACAGAGTATTATATTTAATACTCTACAGGAGACTAGAGTATGACCGACTGGGCACCTCGGTGTGTGTGCAGGGCGCTAACTGTGTAAACCATGGATTAAATCTGAGTCTATAAGCCAAAAATCCCAACAGAGAAACACAGTATGGGCAATACTCTAACTAGTCTGGGGGGGCCTCCTACTCTTTTTTTTTCCAACACATCCCATGCTAACCACTATGGGCCACTTCATTTCTGCTTTTGCTTTATATTTGCATGTGTAAGTGTTTGGGTGGGTGCTCATGCACACCCATACACATGAATCTGTAAACGATTGATTGAAACCTTTCCTCAGATACTGAGTTGTATTGCAGCACAGAAATCGAAAGAAAATACAGTATATGAACAAGAGCAAAGCTTTTTGAGGTGCTTGAGTTGTAACTGTGATAGCAGAATTCTGTGCAAGTATATGTGCAATGTGCAAACACACACAAATAGATTTGTGTGTATATATATATATATGGATAAATATGTCTATAGCAGAGACCTGCAGCAGTTTTGCCCTCTCAGAAGCTTGCGCCGCTTCTAACTGAAGTTAACTCTGAATGCTCAGGACAGATTCTGGCCTGTTGACTGGTCTCATCCATCATTAGTAGTAACTATGGCCCAAGGGTAAAAATAGCTCTTGAGTTTGTAGCATAGTGCCCAGAGCTTAATGATATTGCCCTCCAAGGCAGATGGTATTTGTTTTACTGTCCCTCTGGTGGTTTTCAATTAATGACTTATTACCTTTCTCCCTATCCCCCCAAAAAAGATTGTTTCAATTAGATTCAGTTTGTTAAATAATAGACCATCAATATTACATGGATAAGGAGGTAAATGAGCGTGTTTCTTGAGGAGGCATTTCATGTTTGGGAAGGTAACCTACCATTCCTTTGCAGAGAAGTGGCTGCTCGGAGGAATGAGTGGGAAGACATGTGATATGATGCGGCTGGACATCTGATATGGACGACATCCTTGCATACATGGAGAATTGCCATCCGCCGTCAATTTGGAGGGCAACCTAGCGCAATGAGTTCTTGTCATGTGGCACATTTTAAAGGAAGCATGTTGCTTTAAAATCTGAAAGATAAATACCAGATACACGGGCACACTCTTTGGCAGATACACCTAGTGTAGTGCACATATATCATATTTTGCATTGTGCCTATAAATAGTATATGCAGATGCCTCCGGACTGCCTTTGTTGCCCCCCTCCTCCTCCACTGCTCCCATTCACATAGCTGGCTAAGCTCAGTGCTGACAGACATTAAGCACTGTCATCTGATCAGAAGAATAAAAGTCAGCAGACATGGATTCTCACCCCTCTAATTTTGTAGGGAATATCAATATCTTCATACTTAAGCATTCCTGGAAGAGGTCGTGTTTTCTCAGAATGATGTCCAAAAAGTCTTCCACACAGATGATGTCACTAGCACTAATTTCTGAGAGATCTGCTCATTGGGAATGGAAGTCCTACAGAAACAATTCATGGCATTTCTGCTTGCCTGGATCCAGAATAAATCCTTATACTGTATTATACCATCAACCCAAGCCTACCCACAATTGAGATGCTAACAGAGGCTCTTAGGAATGAGGTCAATTATTTTAATAATAATCTTACGATCCTTTGCAAGTTGTGAATGCAATCTGAATAGTAATATGGGATAGAATTCATCTCTTCTAACTTTAAACACCTATAATTCAGATACCTTGTCTAAACTAGCCATCTTAACTTCTTGCATAGTTGATTTAGAGATGTAGGCACTCTAAAGAGATTCTTCTCATGCAAAGGTGGGATGACTCAGACCATGCAGTGACTTATCTCTCTTTACTAATCAGAGACAGACAAGCATAGATGAGGCACTTTTAGACAGATAAAATGTGGGGGTTGGATCTTTCCATTCATGTTTGTGAGCTATTGTTTTTTTTAAATATATTAATATGAATCCTGAACAATTATCTCCCAATTGCATTTTTTAAGGACAGAATGATTAAAGCCTCTTGCAGAATCAAAATGATGGCACTTTGTGAAAAACAAGGGCTATAAAAGGTTATCAAACAGTAAAATAATTTTTGCCACCTAACGGATGAATGTTTGGAAGCTGGAGGTAGGTTTTTTTAATTTTTTTTTTTTTTTTTTTTTTTTAAATTTAGGGAAGGGTTTTAAAAGCCTTTTTCTTTTTATTTTGTGATTCTTCTCTCAGATGGCAACTTGGCCTGTCAGTTTTGTGTCACTGCTTGTTTATGCCATAAATGTCATTTGGAATGACAACACTAGGAAAAGGTCAGGGCTATTACTGAACAAGCTTACCCCCCGGAGCCTAATACAGTCAAGACACTGTGATTCAACTGCTGGGAGTGGCTGGAGAGATGGCAGCAGGGAGAAATATTTAGGTATTTTTCAGTGCTGGTCCATGGAAATCATACCTTGGGGCTCAAAAAGGGACAAAGCCAAGAGCAGCCTTATGCATTTGATTCAGGTAATATATTCAGAAGAATTAACAGCAAGCTCCAGGATTTGAGGAGGCAAGCAGAGCTGTCTGTTTCTTTTTATTAGTGCATGGATGCTAAATACTGCTCAAAGACTGAAGTTTGATCAATAAATCATACCCTAGTTGTTGTTCTGCATTGGCTTCTTTGCCTGGACTGTTAGAAAAGGACCATGTGTTTGCCTTTTTTCTTTCCCCCCAGAGTAAAAAATTCTTCGGTAAGTAGAAACATGAAGGGAAGAGGAAAGCAGCTCTAGCTAAATAACATTTGCTGTCATCTGTGGCTTAGGTAAATAACCTTGCATGTAGATGACTCCTGCTAAGGTATTTAACTGTCTAAATAACAACAACAACAAAAAAACCCAACCCAAAACTATAACAATCAGACCAGTTGATCAAGAGCCATTTAAGCAGGAGGAGTAAAAGGGGGATAGTCCTTCCTTAGACCTCTTCAGATCAAAAATATTTGACTTGCCTATGGCAAGGCCAGGTAAGAAACCATTTTTTTGATATGCCATCAGACAGATAAGGGTTTTTTTTAACCAGCTGTTGTCAGGACTGCAAAACTTCCATATTGGATACCATCTTAAGAGTCCCTAAGAACATCATTAAGCTTAGTCCAATGAAATTATTCATGTATTTAAGTTGAAGAATGAGTGTGTCTACCATCCTTATTTGAAATTACAGGAAAACATAAAAGTTCTTCTCTTTAGGAATGATGCTTGGAAAAACCATGGAAATAAAGACATTAAATACCTGCTGAAAGTTATCCCAAAGCACACTTACTAGCTTCTTTGAAGTAGCGAAAAGAGAGAAACTAAAAAGTAAGCAAGCAAACAATCTTCTCATCAAGGAATGATGAAAATGTGAAGTTGTAAATACCTGACAAGTAACTTCTGGCTGTTTGGCCACTGGAATTCTCTTTGCTCCTGATAGTAGAGGAAAGTTATCAAGAAAAAATATGAAGACAGGCTTGTCTGCTCAAAAGCTTATTTTTAAACTAAATCTTTGGAACTGTAGATCTTATCTTTCTCTTGAAGCATTGCTTGGTAAAATAAATCATATTTTATATAAAAAATATACTTTTGCTGGTTAACAAAAGCCAGGTGTAATAAAAAATGTGTCTTTCAGACTTTCAGAGCTTTTTGAATTCTGCCTCCTTCTTTTTTACTATTATTTTTTATTCAAGAAAAAAATCCCTCAGTGTTTGACTTTAAACTGAGTTTTTATTCCTTTATCAGATGAAATCTTGAAAAGATGCAAATTGGGCTATTGCAGCTCTACTTGTATTTATTTATTTCATTTCTATTTTACAAGCATTTATCTAGCAATCTTGGCACTTAACGTTCCATGAAAACAGTGCCAGAAATTCAGACTGATCCAGATCTACGAAACAAAATCCAAACTCACCACTAGCAATACAAGAGCCATAAATACTGATAATTTTGCTGTATGATAAATGGCAGGAGGGGAAAGAAGAAAAAGAAAAAAAGACCATGAGGGACTTTATAATAATTATTATTTATTATTCCATGGTGAAAAATGGAAACATTGACAAGGGAGGTCTGATTGGTCCCATCTGCGGCACAAAGTTCCCAGTTCATTTTGAATGGGACTTTCCATTTCTTCCCTCAGCAAGGATTCCTTCTTTTTCAATTAAGACGTGCACATTCTTTAGGAGGGAGAGTCATTCTGGACATTTATCTGCAACCATTCACCCAACTTTGATAGCCCTGCAGCCTTTAATGAGAAAAAAAATACCAAGTCACAGCTGGGGATTAAAGTCAGACCTCGCAGCTAGCTTGCATGTGCTGTACCAGCTCAGCTACAAGACATGCCATACCATGCCATGAATGCTCTTGTTGTACTTGAACCCCCTGGGTTTGCTCCCCAGCAGTCTGACTGGATTAAGAATGGAGTCAAATGCTGCTCTTGGTCTTATCAGAACAGATCTGAGTCCAAAACGATGAAAACATAAGGAATCAGGATCACGGTATTTTCTCTCGGTGCTCTTGTCATAAACAATTGCTACAACAGAAAGAACATCAAGGGGCTGTGCTCTTACTGTGGGATATTCCGACCCCCCCTTCAATTTGGGTTGCTTTTGGGAGCTGATGACTGCCTAAACTCTTCAAATGCAAAGCCAGGGTGGATTTCTGTAGTGGAAGCAGCTTGGCAGAAGGGCTGAGAAACAGCCCTTTCTAGCGCACATCTTCAGCAGACCACTGCTGAGAAGAATAGAAGGGAATTCTTGCACATTACGAGCAAAAGCATCTGTCCCTTCAATGTGGCAAGATGCAAAACCCCAGCAAACGTGTCTGTTTTGATAAAAAGCATGGAACAATAGTTACACGTTACTGCAGGAGGTTGGGGGCTGTGGGAATCAACAACTGAGCTGTCCCATCTCAGCCAACATTGCAGGGTTTAATACATTCACTTGCCTTCCCCTCCCTACTGGTGTGCCCATAATTTCCATCTCTATGCAGCCAGGCATCAATAACAATGAAATTCATAGGGGTATATTTTGGAATGCTAAGTGATGAATTTTGCATCCAGGAAAGCAGCTCTCCATTAGAGTAGGTGGGAACTGGAAAAGTAGGACTTTAACCTAACTGTAGGTGTTGTCCTAAGGTGCTGGAGAGCTAATACTTTTACAAGCGGCTTGTACTCTCTGTGATCTCACAAAACAGAAACAGTAGGCAGGAAAGAGGAGATTTAAGCAGTTCACACAACCCTTGTAGTGCCTCAGTTTCTCCGTTGAACAGATATCTGCACATTGTACTCCAGAAAAGTCTCCCACATTTCTTCAGGATATGCTTTTATCAGCGCTGTATGCAAAAGCAACCTTTGAAACCGAGCTTAGGGCCAATTATCTACACAGACTCAGGCATTACAATTGCTGTATGTAAACTATTGCCTTTCTTTCTTGCAAAACTGCAGAGCAGAACAGCAAAGTATCTTAGGTATGGTGGTTGGCCAACAATAAACAAAAAGACTGTAATCTCTGAAAACTAATACAGTATACAGGGGCTGCATAGCAAGATGAATGAAAAGCTGTGTGGTGTGTGGAGTGTTTGGAGGGATTTTTTTTGTTGTTGTTGTTTCAAAAGGAGTTTTTTTACCCCAGGCCAGAAGTCTTTGTGTCAGGGAGACTGTCTCATTTCTCTGCTCAAAGGCTGTCAGAGATGACTGAGATTTGAAAATGCTTTCTGATGTTGACGAGGTCAAGGGAGACAGAGCTGCCTACCATCAGTCGCTGCGTCAGTGGTGGGATGGGAGGACACGTGAGAGGGAGAACGGAAAAAAAAAAAAGTGAAATTATTATCTCTGGAGAACCACATAAAACAAAATAAATAGTATAAAATAAAATACAAGAGAAAGAAGAGGCACAGGTCAAACAGCCACACCAATGTTTATGGCATTAGTATTCAGCTGGAATAAGGGAAAATATCTTGGTTCCCAACTGGGGATGTTCTGAAGAGAGGGAAACTGACTGGAGGCAAAAGATATATTAATATTACTCCACTTAATCAATACATAAAATTCTCCAATGTGTTTTTTGTACAAGCCTGCTCTGCAAAGTTAACACCTGCAGTGTTTTCTGATTTCATCTAATTGTGCTTGCGATAGTTCAAACCAGGACTGCCCAAACCAGCCAGGAATTGAATCAGGCCATGGGAGTGGGCAGATGAGCTGCCACAGATTGCACCCATCTTGCCCAAAAGAAAGTGGGCCAATGCCACTGTCACCCTTAAAGATGGACTCTCTCTGTCCCACCTCACAAAGAAGCAGCAGAAGGCTCCTTGGATCAACCTGGGACGTTATATTTAACTGGTGATTTCCAAAGTTCACAGAAGAGCCTTGCGTGTGGGTTATAGTTCTCCACGGGCCATGCTTCTACACAAGGATACCCCACTGGGCTGATCTCAAATAACCTTACGTCTCAAATCTGTTTAGAGGAGCAAGCACTTCTACAGGGCAACACATATGGCCAGCTTTAGAGTGCTTGCATTGGTTTCCAGCATACCAGTACACATGGTAGCTGTTTTTATTATTGATTTCACAAAAACATTAGACAAAGAAAAAAAAGGGATGCCACTATTTATAATTGGAGATTTATATTGACCATATCATTCATAATTTTTAGAGCTGTGATTTTAGCTAAAATTACTGATTTTCTGAAATCACAGGTCAGGTTTGAAAGTGTCTAAGGAAGCTTTTAAGACACTGCAGACATCCATGTCAGACAACTTTGCCCAAGACATGCTTTTTTTTTTTTTAATTAAAAAATAAGTACATTTGAGTTTCACCATTCCCTTTCTGGGTGTTTATGGTGCCTAGTTGTGCTGGTGGTGGCTCTTGAACTTGGCAATGTAACAAGTTCAGAGTTAAATCCAGTTGGCGGACGGTCA
>NW_009213672.1:0-26594 GCF_000690835.1 Fulmarus glacialis
TAACCTCACGACATCCTTGTAGTCCTCCTGAGTGGCCTGCCCCTTCTTCCAAAGGTCATAAACTCTCCTTTTTTTCCTGAGTTCCAGCGAAGACTCTCTGTTCAGCCAGGCTGGCCTTTTTCCCCGCCGGATCATCTTTCGGCCCATGGGGTTGGCCTGCTCCTGCATCTTTAAGGTTTCCCTCTTGAAGAACTTCCAGCCTTCCTGGACCCCTTTGCCCTTCAGGACTGCCTCCCTCCCAAGGGACTCTGTCCACCAGTCTCCTAAACAGGACAAAGTCTGCCCTCCAGAAGCCCAAGGGAGCAGTTCTGCTGACCACCTCCAAGAATTGAAAACTCTATCGTTTCGTGATCACTATGCCCCAGACAGCCTCCAACCATCACATCACCCACAAGTTCTTCTCTGTTCACAAACAGCAGGTCCAGTGGGACACCTTCCCTTGTTGGCTCCCTCACCAGCTGTGTCAAGAAGTTATCTGCCACGCACTCCAGGAACCTCCTCGACTGTTTCCTCTCTGCTGTGTTGTATTTCCAGCAGACATCTGGTAAGTGGAAGTCCCCCACAAGAACAAGGCCAGCGATTGTGAGACTTCTCCCAGCTGCTGATAGAATATTTCATCTGCCTCTTCACCCGGTTGGGTGGTCTAAAAGAGACTCCCACCATGATATCTGCCTTGTTGGCCTTCCCCCTGATTCTTATCCATAAACACTCAATGCTACCGTCACCATCATTAAGCTCTAGACAATCAAAACACTCATCAAAAATCATGACACATACAGATCTACCCCACCGCCTCTCCTTCCTTGCCTATCCCTTCTGAAGAGTTTATAGCCATCCATTGCAGCACTCCCCTTGTGCGAGTCATCCCACCATGTTTCCGTGATGGCAACTATGTCATAGTTTTCCTGCTGCACAATGGCTTCCAACCCCTCCTCTTTGTTGCCCACGCTGTGTGCATTGGTGTAGATGCACTTCAGTTGGGCTATTGATCCCGCCACCTTTTTGCGGGGAGAAGCCCTGATTCCTACGTGACCCTTCTCAGGTGCTTCCGTGGTTTCTAACACGTCCATAACCCTTGCGTCTTTGCTGCCGCATGGATCTCCACCCCCTACCTCCACTGAGATGGCAGACCGAAGGACCTTGCTAGCCCACCGTCCCTCAAACATTGGTGTGCTGCCCCTAGGCTTATCTCTACTGAGCTTGGTTTTATCCCTTTCCCCCTTCAAATCTATGAAGCTTGGAAACTTGTCGGAGAGTAGGCTGCTGCTTCTGCACCAGCTGTATTAGAAATTCATAAGCAGAGAAAGAACAAGGAATTTGGCTGGTGAAATGAGAGGATCAGCTTGCAATGGGGTAACCTGGCACCTGGTGGCAGGAAAATAAGGGTCTGGGTAGGACTGTGCAGAGCTTGGATGGGGCAGGCTGGAGAGCAGTCTGTCTTGTACCTCTGTTGCATACTGAAATAAGCAGAATTAAATGACTGTGCTCCCAAAAATGTGTCTGCCTTCCAAAAATGCAAACTTCAGCTTCCCAGAAGTACATTTTCTGTAGATGAACTATTTTGATAGTTTTTTGATTGAAAAAGTGTCTTAACATAAGAATAATTCCAGAAGAGACACTGAAGGCTAGTTTACATTGCATGCTGCAGTAAAAAAGACTGATAGAGAATGTCACCAAAAAATCAAAAAAGGGGAAACACTCCTAAAAAGCCAATAGTTTTTCATAAAATCTTTCATGTTCTACTAAAGGCCATTTTTCAACCAAATGATTCTTTGCGTTGTCCTAAGCTTGAGAAATGTTAAGCGGCATCTCCCAAGGCCATGCTAGAGAGACTGGGAGGGAAGGGGACCGACTGCATTTCGCTGAAGGGGCTCCCAGCCACAGTGGCTGTGCCTGGGATGACTTTCTCGGTATTTCAGGCTCTCTGTCCTTGTCTTTGAGTTCAGTTTTGCCTCTGAATTTTTTGGTACTACTCCTACATTTATCTCTGTGGTGTTCTTATGAGGTGGGCAGTTATATTGGAAGCATCCTGGACTCAGTGGTGCCGGCATCTCTCCAGATGGGCATCCCATGTTGGCTTCACCTACACCAGGTTATGCCAGGGTGGCTGTGAGTCAGAGAGGAGGCTGTAACCCCTACGCAAATGGGCATCACAGAACTCAAGGTCTCGTTTTGGCCCACAGAGCTGGGAAGAGGGCAACCCCTTGTAGATGCTGTGACTGAAGAGAAATGAGGGTGGGCACTGCTCATCCATGAATCTCACAGCAAGTCTGCTTCCAGAGGGGTATTTGTTTGCTGGTACAACCCCAAGGCAGGATGCACCCATGAGGTGTCTGTCATCCACAGAGCATGAGTTGAGCATTGGTTTATCAATGGAGCTGTGTCCATGCGAGAGTGTTGTAACATGCTAAATGCAGTCATAAAGCCCTTCTGCAGCTTCTGGGCACTAGCTCCTCCAGCATGTCATCGTAGTGAGCACTAGGGCTGGGGGACTGGCTGGGCTTTAGGAGCAGAGTGAGCGACCTGGAGCTGAGCACCCACTGGTTGTAGCCGCACTCACGTGCGGGTGTGCTCTGTGCCCCCATCCCGGGTGCTTGGCCTGGCTCTGTTTTCACAGAAACCTGGATCCACGCTCCAGTAGGTCAGGTCTGGATGATGGCGCTGCCATTTGCTGTCTCCACTTACTGGCCCTCGTAACTGCTGCTGCCCTTCAGAGGAGGCTGAACTGTCTTGCCAGACCTCTGAGAAATGGATTTTTGTGCAATGCCAGCTTGTTTACACCTCTAACCTGAGCCAAGCATCATGTCCTTTTTAGTCTGGCTAACTAGAGAGATCTGCAGTCAAGTAGGGAATTGTTCCATTACAGAAACTGTGGTTGAAAATGAAGTTATTTTTCTAATGGGCCAAATATATACATCAAAATGTTACAGAAAAGACCCAACAACTGCAATTTAACATGACTTGGCAGGATCTATTGACACATTTGCTTGCCACCTGATTTATTGCCAATGTGGGTTTTATTGCTGGAATGAAAGACCCGTAGCCAAAGGTCTGCTATTTATCCCTGCAGGCTCTTGTCCAGCCTGCTGCCATGCACCCCAGCTGGACCTGGGGTGGGAGAAGGGAAGGACCAGCCTTCAAGGAAATACTGGGCTTGCAACCTCCATGCTCATTTCGTCTGGGCCTCTTTGAGATGCCTGTTGGACAGGGTGACTACGAATTGCTTCAGTGGTGGTACTTTTTGTATGCTAGACAAGGGACACTGTGTAAAGGAAGGATCATGTGACCAATGGACTCTTCGTACACTCACGCACATGCACGCACACACATATATATCTAATACTTTGTTGAGGACTTTGTTCACAAATTGCATGTTTGAGTTTGCAGAGTATTTTCGCCTGAGAGTTTCACTGTGATTGCAGGGATTTCTCTTTTCTTCCTCGGCACACTAAACTTTTGTGACTTGGGTTTGGAGGTCAGGCTGTCCCTCTGCCACCAGCAGGCCATCCCAGGGTGCTGCTTATGCTCTCCTTCACTCTCCTTGTCTTCCCATCCTGTCCTTCCTAAAGAGCCTGTGTCCATCCCCGGCAGCACTTCAGTGGTGTGAGCTATCCCACCATGTCTCTCTGATCTCAGTGAGATCATAGCTCTGTGGCTGCACGCAGACCTCAAATTCCTCCTGACTGGATTAGATTGGGAAGGAAGAAGCAAGGTTCCTTTGGCAAAATACGAGGCCTAATAATCAAAACTTACTATTAATAACAGTTGACACTCAGCATGTCCATTCAGGACTTTTCACAGTTGGCGTTTCTGGAAGAAGAGCCCTTCTCCTCTGCCACAGAACCAGCTCTTCTCCTTCCTTCTTCCATGTCACTGGTGGCTCCTGGCCTCCTGTGGGTTTTTGTTCTCCCGTTGTGCTCAGTGACTTTTTCATACACCAGCTTTGCACTAGCAAAAATGAAGTAAGGACACTTTTTCAGGTGTCTCAAGTGGGAACTACTTACTGTTGAAATCTACCATTTCTAATTGCTTTTCCCTTTGGACAGCCATGTTCCTCCCAACACCTGTGCTTTCAAGCAAATATGGTCCAAGAAAGCCGGGGTCAGTGTTCATTACTTCTCTTATGTATTCAACAGTCCCTTTCTCACTGGCATAGACTTCCTCCTTTCGGCTAGCTGATGTCTCATATGCCATCAGAAATAATGATTAGACAAAGGTAACCTGAGCACTATAGTTGCCTACTTATTCCTGGCATTTTGCAATGACTGTGTGACATGTTGACACAAAAAGCAGAGAAAGCGAGACGCTCTCCCTGCTTCTTTCAGGCAGGGTAAGACATACTTGGCACACTTAGTTTCAGGGAATTCTGTCACTGATCTTTTTAGTGGGACTCCTGAGTTTCATAAAAGATGTTTTGTAGAGTGGTGGGAATGTATGGAGGGGAGGGTCTCTGGGTCTGGTGGGAGTAGTGGTCTACGCCATGACTGTTTGGGATTGCTGTACCAGATGACCTTGGTGGCTCTTTCCAAACTGGTCAATCTCTGTATCCATTGGCTTAGTCTTTATATTTGTGGCTCTCCACTTTATTTTCTTTATTCAGGGCTAAACGCAGTCACAAGCAGGGTCTTGTCATGGAAAAGCTTAAGTCATTTTAACTATGATTGGCAGTGATCACTGTCAAACAAACATGAAGGTTAGAGAACATTGTCTGTCTTCTAAACATTACCAACTTGGACTAAGCCAAAGATATCTATGAACCATCTCCATGTTTCAAACAAGTGCTTCCTTTATATTCACCGATCAATTAGCTTTACAAATTGCTGTGATGATGCTGACATGTTTGATGGGCTGAGCAAAATGAGATGGTTTGAGGTGTTATTTTATCAAAGACCTCAAACTTTGACGGGCATGTGAAAAAAGAGAAACAATTTTTTTCCCACCAAACCTGTTCAAGATGAGCTTTGGCATAAAGACTCAGTTCATGTTTGAGCACAGGGGGATGGCTTCAGCTGCCATGAGGTACTGTCTGCCAGCGTCTATTTGTTTTCCCACCAAGTAAATCCGAGGAACTTTCTAGAGAAACAAAGGATAAGAGCAAGTCTGAGGGGGCATAAGTATCCAGGCACTTCTTTAGAAAAGCAAGGCTGGAAAACTAGATCGATCCCCAGGCAGGCTCAACCTCAAGTTTGAACCTGTAAGAGAAACAGCAGGGCTGTGTTGCTGTGCTACAGTGGTGGCACTGCTTGATTCCATTTTAATAGACCTGAACAAAATGGGAAGTGCCTCTCTTAAGAAAATCTCTATAGCTATATTTTGGGGAGACTGGGGGATTCAAATCCATTTTGTTTGATCAGAACTTCCTCTTGCCACTTCCCTTCTCTATGTGCTTAGAATCAATTTCTTAACAGAGCAAAGAGTGCGTAGGTACAGAATTCAGGCCAAATGTTGTCTACGGTGTTTGACCTAGGTTTTTCAAGGGACTGTATAGCTAAATGCATGTACAAAAACCTAAATTCAGCCAAGTGTCTAGCTTGCATGAATGGTTGTGCTGGCAAATTAAAAAATCCACTAATGTAAATGGACAAAGACTTTTTTTCCACGCAATTCCTGATCAGTACATGGCAGTGCAGAGAGTATACTTGCAAATTGAACATGCAGTTAAACATGCATCTTTCACAACTAAACTCCCTTGGAAAATATTAGTCAGAGATCAGAATCTAACTTGATCCCAGAAAATATGCTCACTCAGCCAAAAATAGGAAAATGGTTATAGGCGTACATATGCATATATTTCTGTTTTGCATGTACACTTAACTCTAAATGCACATATTTCAGAACAGCATCTAGATACTATTTTTTTAATTAGACTGGTGGCCTTACGGAACATTTTCAGTTGCAATAAAGTGCTAAGTAGGGAAAAAGAAAGAAATCATATCTGGAGAACAAAATGCACTGCTTTTTTTTTTTTTTTTTGCCCTGGCAGGAGTCTGCAGGCAGAAGTCTATGCACCCATAGGAATCATCTGCGTAAAGAAAGATCCCCGGTGTGCAAACTTTACAAGAGCTGACATGAATGTGTATCTGAACTAGAGAGATGCCAGTCTGGCTTTCAAGCACTGTCACAGCTGCTGAGTTATGGGCTGGATAGACTGCAGCTTTGCTGCAGATGAGCGGATCCAGGTGTGTTAACCATTAGGGGCTCTGCCTGGAGAACCCAAAGATGTCACCGAGAAATGGGGTGGCAAGCTATCTAATCTGACAGAGAACAAGGAGCACATCTTCATGGTAGGCACTTATTCAAATGGCTCCAATTCAAAACATTTAGAGGCTTTTGTTGGCAAAAGCTCTGTCACAGCTGCCATGTTAGCCCTGACTCTTACCGCCAAAGGGAAAACTCTGTGGGTATGAACATTGCATCCCACACTGTTGTCAACCTGCATTGTTGGCTTCACCATACTCTGGACCTTTCCAAAGCTTTGGAGAGCCATTGTCTTACTGTCAAAGGAGTTCTGCCTCCAGGGATTGAGCCAACCTCAATTATTCTACAATAGTTGGAGCAGCAAAATTCTGTGTTTTGGTGGGAGCTTTCCTTGACGCTGTTCTGCTCAAGCTCAGGATGCTGAGATCACTTGAGCTCCTTGGCTGCTTATGGTGCATACCAGCCCTACTGGATGCCGCCTTTTCTCATCCCCACTGACTCCTGGTCATCATGGACAACCATACAGACAGACTCTCTGGGACAACACGTGCTATTTGGCCAGCTTCTAAGTAGTGGGTGGGAGTTGGGAGTAGGAGACCACTCTTGGCATGTCCCCTTTCCTTAATAACAAGGAGGCGAATGTAGACGGAGTTTGGGCATGCAGGGAGCAGGTTTGTGACCCTTTGCTTTTGAGAGTCTGGTGTTTAGAGGAACCATTTCACCTGGTTTCCTGCCACCCTCCACTTGCCTTCCACAACTGGCTGCTGACATGGGCATCTGCATTCTCTGCTCAGACCTAAAATGTTCATTTGGGACATAATGAACATTCTTGTAGTTATAAAACAGTAGGAATAGGGAAAATTAAATCCATTAGAAGTACAAATTGGGGTTGTTAGTATTCTCCTGACCTGAGGGGCCTCAGGCATGGGTCTGGTGTTCTTATTATGTCACACCTTTTACAAATAAGGGATAAAATAGCAGTTCCTGCCCCAGTGAACATGAAGACATTAGGGAGACAGATGAGTAGAAACATGAGTTAGAACTTGTGACAGCAAAGTGCTGCAGTAGAAGGTTATTTTAGAACTTGCTGCCTCAAGGGAGTTTGGACTTTCTTGCCTTGCAGTCAGCTAAAGATGTTGATGCCAATTTAGTACGAATTAAATGTATTCTCTCAACTTCAGGCATTTCTCTTAAGTTGCTGTAAGTAAGATCTATTTTTTTCCCTTCAAATCTCTCTGGGTGCATGGCTTTTGATACAGCATAAAAAGCAGAAGGTTCAAATCAGACTTACAAACATAGCTGTCATTCAGCTCTTTCCTTGGCAAAAGCTGTATTAATACATACTGAAGTGTCTCAGCTAGTGATGAAAATTTTCCTTGCATTGCCATGGCAATGCAAAGGAAACTGAATTCCAATATGACAAAATACCTCGTCTCTTTACCCAATCATTATCACTGACGTTGTACAAACATACAACACTGACAACAATTAGGTGTCTAGCAACACTGGAACGGGGCAGGTCAGGGCTCTCCTGAAGAGTGCTAGAGATTATTCCCCACCCACGTCCTATGATGGATTTGCTTTGGGTTTTGTTAGTTGGTGATTTTTAAAATCCTCAGCTCTCGGACATGCTTTTTTTTGCTTTTTTTCCCTCCCCCCTTGCGTCTTCAATTTTACTTAGCAATAATATGTTTGTGGCTGTGGTGGTTGTAGAGAAAAACGCAGTAAGGGTACATGCTGAAAGAGCGTCCATCCCTTGTCTCGTGTTCCCTCTGCTCCTACTCAGCGGTGTGTGCCCTCTTTCCTTTACATTATCCCAAGGAACTCTTTCATGCCTCTTCACTTGGCCAGTCAATAATCATTGCTTTTCCAGAACCACCTAATTCCCACAGGGCTCCTTGCTTACCTGTGGGCTGGGCAGGAGGCAGTGTGTGCTGCTTGGTGGCCAAACAACATGCTTTGTCTGGCTGACTTGAAGGCCAGTGAACAGTTCTTCAGGCTGTGCTCTTTGCAGGTCTCACTTTGAAATTCATAATAGAAAGATTCAAATAGAAAAACACTTTGAGAATAAGATAGATAAATATCATGTTTTTTCAGCAGCCCTGGAAAGTTTGGAGCTAGTTTTTTCAGTGTTTGTTTTTGGCAAGTCTACAACTGCCAAGTTCTAATGCTTTTGCAGGTACTGACAATCACTTGCAAAGCTTGAACCCAGCATTTATATGCACCCTTGCAGAGGTGGATGGCCTCCAAATACATGCACTGTTCAATCCTTTAACTCTTCAAACCAGGGGCCAAGATGCTGGGACCAAAACAAAGAAATGAGTTGTCTTCTGTCTTCCTCTTGTGGATGAACACCAATCAAAGAGGACTGCATGTTCTTGGCTACATTGGACTCAATGATCCACTATTTTTCACTGATGTTTAAGATTTTTTTTTTTCTTCTTCTTTGTGCCTTAAAGCGCTTATAAAAACACATTTTGATGCCCACACTTGTTCACAAACACAGGGCAATGTCCCGAGCTAAGAGAAATTCTTATGGGAGAATTGACTAGACATGTACGGAATTGAAGATATTTTCCATTGTAGGGTTCCCTATCAACTTGGTATTTCTACATACAATCAAGGAGTTTGTATCAGCTTTCCTTTCAGAGTTTGTGTGTGCATGACTTTTCTATGGTACTCTCAAAAATGAAATCTAATAATTGTATTATTTCATCTTATTTGTAAGAAAAACAAACATGAAATACAGACAAACAGAAAGATCCTGTCCAATTCTACCTTGCAAACAAATTTGGTTTCAGAGTAAATGGCAGCGATGAGAAGAAATAACATGTAAAAAAAGAAAGTGCACAGATTAAGTCTGAATTCTAGGCCTATGTCTCCTATAGGGACTTGTGGTGCTTTCAACCCTGTCTCCACTGAAATCCATTAACACTACTGCATAACCTCTCATCCCCCTTTATAACTGGCATGTTGTCACTGCTTTTCAAACCCATCACTCCTAAGAATGTCTTTCTGGGAAGGGCATGCAGCACTAATAACAGGAGCTGCACGTGAAGGAAATCCATTGTCAGGGAGATGCTCTGGAATATGCCACAGAGGATAGTATTGCAAAAATGCCACAATACATCCTCCTGATAATACGTTCCCTGTGAGCTATACAAAGACAGAACAGAGAAAGAGAGGCGTTTGTATGACAGCAGACACCCCAGAGCCATGACATGAATTTGCGAGTAGCTTTGTACGTCAATGTGAAAAAGTTGCTTTCCCCAATTCTTTTTACCCTCCCAGCCCCTCTCAATGCACAGAACAGAGGCTTGAGCAGACACAGTAGAAACCACCCACAGCAGAACTGCCAGCCTTGAGTTATGATCAAGTAGTTATGCCAAACTGTCCCCACGTCTCAGGGCTACACCACAGAACTGCACCCTGGTGCCGTGGACACCTGCCCCCTAAACCAGGACACAAGCAACTTGTCCCAGCTCTCAGGTTGCTTGAAAGTGGATTTTCTCTCCCTCGTGCACAGCTGACCAAGGAGTTTCCCCAGCTCAGGCAGACCCTGAAATGAAACTGGTTGGAACTACAATTTGAGCCACCCTTGTTCTCATGTCCTTCCCCTGGTCATGGCCACGGTTGGAGCCAGGATACCAGATGAATCTTTGGCCACTCTTACCAGTACAACTGTTCTTATCGCCTTACAAAGCCCACCCAGTGCTTGGCTGTTGCTACCTTCCAAAATGGGCTGATTTGGATTCCAGCGGCAAAGCATCGCTCTGACTCACCCTGCCATGAACCGGGATTAACTGCCAACACCAATGCCACTCAGTGAAACTCGATCTTCCATCATCTGGGTGTCATGCTATATTCATTAGCTAATTGCTTTTTAGGGCTCCTACCCTGCTCCTGACTGGACTGTTTTATCTTCTCACAACATGCTGAGGAAACAGGATCAGAAGAGTTAAATGAATTGTCTGAGGTCCCACATCAAGTTTAGTCTATGGGTACCTGCCTCCAGTTGTCTGACCTCCAGCTGCCTCGCCTCCCTGCTGCTTCGTTTTCACATCTTTCTTGCAAGTACCATTAAACACGCTTTTCAAGTAAGTACATCCAGATAAGAAAAGGCTTAAAATTTACCATGTTTATCATAGAGAGAAGCATAGAGATAACACTGATCTATAGTGGAACAGGGTGGGGCTCCTCTGAGGAGACTGAAAAATAAATGAGGAGTCCTTGTGCATAAACCTTACTTGTGGCAGCAGGTCCTACTTACAGCAACAAGGACTACTGATATACATGAGGACAGGCAGCTCTAGAGGTGATAGGTACAGACTAATTAATCTACTGTACAGAAATCTTTATGCCAAAGGCTTTCTTCTAAGTTCCCGCAAAGACACTGGATGTCCCACTGCAGAAGAGTTAAAGTCTGATATCCTAGTGTGTCTTATCCCTGCAATTAAAAACGCAAGTAAGCAGATAAAGAACAAAGATGCATTTTGTTGCCAAAAAATCAGAATTATTGGCTAAATATTTACTTGCCTTAAGATCTAAGCAGCTTGCGCCGATGCAAGCCATGATGCCTTATTTTACACTCAGCAAAACCGCATGAAAGCTATTAATTGATCAGACTTCCACTGTGCTTTGCTTAGGTACTAGTTGTGGGCAAAGAAAGTCCTTTAGTATTCTTACAGTCCATCTGCCTAGTTAATGAAAGGACAGCTTGTCCAAGGTATGTGAAGCTGAGCCACATCACCCCCTGATCTGGTTCTCCGCCTCTCCCCGCATCACGAAGGGTGACACCTTCTACCCGCTCCATGCCTGCAGGCTGAGCGCCATCCATTGCGAAGCAGCCGCCTGGCCCCTGTCTCCAGCCACCTCCAACTCCTCTACTTCGAGCAACACCTGCGGCTCCGACTGGCTTTTTCTTAGCACACGGTAGATCTCAAAACACTTCTTTCTTCCCTGTTACCACTGTACGCGGGTTGCGATACCGAGGTTGGCAATGCTGTTAGTTGAGCATCAGAGCGATACTTCGGTGAGTAGCTGCATTTTTTAAATGGAAATATGTTCTATAGTGTGGAATTCCCAAGGCTCCTCTGACCAAAGGAAACAATATGAATACAACCTCATTAAAGACTAATGCGTGTTTCCAGGCATTGACAAACATCCAGGCAGCTCCTAGTGGGCCACAGGGGAGAAGCGTATGGAGCACTATAAAAGCTTTATGAATTACAAACTTGCCAAATTGCTGTTTAAACAAGGAAGCAAATGGGAAGACCATCTGCATCAGATTGAAACTGCTTATAATCCTGTCACTTGTGCCAGTATGGCAAGTTTAAGCTCTTATGTTGGCACATGCCCAAGAGACACAAAAATTTGTAGCTTTTACAGCAACGTGTCCCCCCACCAGTCATAGGATCTGAGGCGCCTTTTGCCATTTCTCTTGGGTTTCTGATGGAGCGGGTAGCTTTCCCTCTTCTTGCAGCCCAGGGTGAGCCCTCCCCTGTGCCTTGGGCTCTGCGTGCTGGGGAGCCACTTTGGAAACCCACTACTTGCTCTCTCCCATCTACTCACGGTCCTTCTCTGCCTCATCCCCAGTATCAAACATCTCACAGCCTCACACGTTCATCCTCAGCAAACCTCCACCAGGCCAGCGGTGCTGTTGTCCTCGCTTTACAGATGAGAAAGTGAGACATTAAAATGACTTGTGTGAAGTTACAAGATGAGCCTGTACCAGCAAAGGGCTGATCCCAGCTCTGCCTCTCGTTGGACTGGGGCAATGCTCCATCCCTCATCCCTCCGTCCTGGGACTGCACACCAGCCACCGGCTCCTTTCCGCTCATGGCAATTAGTACAAACTTGAAAGGGAGCCGAGGGAAAGCCGAACCACCAGCCCACCACTCCTCATGTAGATCTCTATCTTGTCTCTTTACAAGGAGCTTTGAAATAAAAATAAAACAAGTTACTGATAATTAGCTCTAAAGACACACAAGCAATTGTGCTTTATCGTGTACAAGCTCTTTGATAATAGGCCAGGCCTTGTGCTGTGAATTGCTAATTAATTCTTTCTTAGCAAAATGTTTGCTTAATTAAAGGGTGTACTGATTTATAAACACATCCCTAAATATTATTCACTTTGCATCTGCTGAAAAGAACGCAGACTGTTCCTACGCTTTAACATTTCTTTTCAAATTATTCCATTATACTCAACTACGCTCTTTTCAACACTGATTGTGACAGATTCAGAAATTATTAAATCATAAATACAAAGAGAAAAAGCTAGTGATACACACATAATGGGAAATGTTCTCACAGCCCCCAAAATATTTCAAATGACAAAACCAGAAAGAGACAGGGAGGCAGAAATGAAGATCCTGGCCCTGCTCTGTTCTTACTTGTGCTGGAGTAAATCATGACCCAGTCCCCAGAGCTCAGTCTGATGTAAAAGCAGGGGAAGGATCTCTCCCACTTCTCCTGCAAGATCACTGCTACTTAAATCAGGTCCTACCTGATTGTCTGCTGCCTTTCATGGGGCTTGCATGGGGTGGGCTCACCAGTGAATTCAGTCACTGGCCTGTTTACAGTCCAGGACTTGCTTTTTAACCAGTTTCTTCTCAGTAGCTGCTGTTAAGGCTTTTTTCTCCTTCAGTTGCGCCCTCCTAGCAGGTGCTGTCTGTGCTGTGATGCAGAGGAATGGCAAAGCAGGGAGAATGCAAGGTTGGTGTCCCATGGGAGCCGGCACAGACCTGTCCCCAGCGTCCTGGTGGCTTTAACCTAGGGCTGATGACAGCAGGAACCTGGTCAAGAGGCTGTAGCCCAACTTACAATGTCTGGGATGCCTGAAAGACCCCACCTGGAGGAGGGAGAGTAGATAGATGGGACCCTGTGAGGGATCCAGGGCCAGGCAGCTGGCTCAGAGGAGGTGTGGGAATTTGGTGGGACATGTGGAGGAAGAAGGTTTGGAGTGAGATGGGAGCTGCAATAGGCAGGTTTGATCCAGAGGGTCTTTGGACACAGGAGGGTTTCAGGGAGCTTGACTGTGCAGGGCAGCCCTGGCCAACACAGCAAAAGAGGGGGGAAAGCTGATCCAGACCAGGATCACCAGTGGGTTCAGCTCCAGGGTGGTGCAGTTTTTCAGTGCTTCAAGGGATGCTCAGCTGAACACAGAGGTGATAGGAGCAGTTTGCTTTTCCTGAAGCACATGCATGAGTAACTCCCCGGGAGGACTTGATCCTGCTGTGATGCATTGCTGCGATGAGCTGCAGCATTGCACATGTTATGGCATAGCATTGCTATATGTTTGCCCTGTTCTGGAGGGCTTCCCTGAGCAGGGACCACCAGCAGAGACAGGACAGTGGGCTCAGCGCACCTCCAGTGGGACCCAAACCAGCCCCCCCACAGAAGACAGCACCTTTCACCTGTGGCCACTATGCCGCCATCCTTAAGAAGGGCTGACGCCCCTCGGGGAACTGTGCTTTGGGATGTTCGGCAATGCCAGAGGTCTCTGCAGGGACTCCTGATGCCATCCCTCCCTTCCACTCCATAGGGTCACCCAGCTCTGCTCCAGACACAGCCCCTCAGCTCCACGGGGGAGCCACCACCATGCATGCCTCTGTCCCCTCCATTTGCATGTGCCAGCCATAACATGAAGAGTTTCTGTTTACTCAGGGAAAGTTAGTGATTTACTTTCCACCCTGTTTATCTTACATTTTGTGCTGTATTACTGCCGGCTGCATAAATCCATTCCAGAGTACCTGAGGAGCATTTGATGAAACACTGCCCTCTGAAATGCATAGGTTATAGTTGTCAGCAGCTGTAAGTCTGTCAGCGTTCAAGTGTAAACTCATTTTCACCCAGCATTCATTAATCAGCCCAAATACCTCCTCCTTCTTTGTCTCTTCCCTCTTCCTTATTACTGATGTATCATGTGGCAAGTTGCTCGTTACACACCTTCGCTGTCAGAGTGGTGTGAAATAGTCAAAACCACACATACATTTATAGGAAAGTAATTTGGGCTGAGGTTTTGTTGCAAGCTGGGGACTCTAATGAAGTGGATGGGGACAGTCAGTTGTGAACACTCCCAAGCCGTTTGATGAGCTTAAACAGAAAGCAGATGAAACCGGCTGGTTGTAATAGTTCTGGTACGACACCAGGTGAAATGCAGCTTTTCTCCATGAGGCTTCCTATTGAGACTTTGAGTTTTGTCAGACATGAAATGAAATAAGACACATGTGATCAGTGAGCACAAGTGATTGCAGAGGAAAGGAAAAATTCACATGTGCCCTGAGAAGCCGGGCTGCTGGGTTGCCTGTTCAGTAGCAGCAAGACAGCATGTACATCTAGCACAGAGGCCAGCACGCTATGGCAATCAAGTCTAAACTCTTCTTTTACTCAGAACTGGATTTCCCCTCATGATCACTGCACTTAGCACCCTGTTTGTCTGCATCTCTTTTCAATCGTTTTCCATCCCTGCCTGGGAATTTCATACCATGGAGAATCTCTTGCTTTCCCAGGTTAAGTTGCTCCAACAGTTAATTACCCTTGCTGTTAGAAAAGTGTGCCCTATTTCTAGTCTGAATGTTGGTTGCCTACAGAGACATTATGTATGCTGAGCACTGGATAACACGCACTTCTCTGAATATATTTGCAACTTGATAATATTCCTCTGGTTACTTCTCATCCTCTACCTCTGATCCCTGGCTGGGGGAGATCAGAATTGTTCTGCTCAAGTCAGGGCAGCCGTGCCAGCTGACATGTCTGGATTTGGCTTGTTATTAACTGCAAGACACAGTTGCTTATGACTAAAATACCCAGTGTTTTTTAAAATAAGGAGAATAAAAGGTTAAGCTGCTGCAGATATTCATATTTAATCTGTTCCAATTACAATATGCATATTACTTTTCAAAAAGGATTTGAGACTTCTCCCACACAGACTTAAATGTGTCCGCATGAAATACCAATGTTTTAGGCTAGGATTTTCAGAAGCACCTTAAGGAAATGAGGTGCCCACTTCTTATTGACTTTCATTGACTTCCCTTGAAAAATCCCATCCTTAATGATCGTTATTATGCCATAAGAAATGGTCTCCCTCATTATCGCTGACATATCCTAGATACTGCCAATACTCACAGCTGCCATGTCTAACCCATAAAATAGAATAAAACAACCCAAAACACTGCGTACTCAATGGACAAGTGCTCAGCATGTTACTGGTAGTGATAGTCAAGAAACGTTAACTTAAGCTTGTCAAGCAGCTTGCAATTAAGCCAGTACCTTGAATGCTGCATCTGCATTTGGAAGGTGCAGCCCAGGAGATCTCAGCGGGACACCCGCCCTGTGTCCAGGCAGCCCCATTTTCTCCAAGATCTGTGCCCTGCCAGTGGAGAGGGCTACCTGTCTGAAGGATGATTTAGGAGCCAAAACACAGTGCAGGGACTTGCTTGCCATACAAACCAGTGGGCAAAGGGCCCCAGGTGAAGTTTAGGTTCCCTCTGGTGTTTTGCAAGAATCAGACTCAGTCTGATCAAACACCCAAAGTTGTTCGTTTCTGTTCCCTAGCTGACTGCACTGCCTGACTCTGTTCACGTGCCAGCAGCAAGCCAGCGGGAAGCAGCGCTCCCAGAACTGCCTTCACCTGCAGGCGTGGTCTAGCAAGACACCAGGATGGTCTTCAGAAGGGTTTGAGAGTCAGGAGGTGGCAGGAGTAGGGAGGGATTCACGAGGCTGCTTGTTGTTGGCATAATAAAAAATTGCTGTAGTCCCTTTTCCACTGTCCGAGGTCTTTCCCCAATTAAACTTTTCCACCTCCCACTTGGCCCCCTCAGACTCTCCAGCACCCTCCAGGACAACCCCCCTACCCTGATGCTAGGTCTTTTGGACAAGATCCCAAACATGTCACTATCTCCACATGCTCCTGAGAAGGCACACAGACACAGCTCTGCTTAGAGGGCCTTCTGCATGGACTGGGAATTACATTGAAAGGAACATACCCTGGCAGAAACTCACCGGGAAATCCTCAAAACATGGATCTTTGCCTTTTTCCCCACCAAAATCATTACAGAACCACCCTTTTCATTTGCAGTCACGTCTAACAGCGGAGCCTGTTGCTTAAAGCTAAAGGCAGAGTAAGCAAATCAGGGCTGGTCTTGCAGACTGCTGACTCTTGCTCATGCAAAAGGCTCCGTTTGGCTTCTGTAGTACCGATCACATGAGGAAAATCTGCAAAGCCTGTTGGGGCCAGAAAAATATGTGTCAGCTTCTCAGTATCCTTGCTCCTTTACAGCAGGGTTTCAGTGGGCAACCAGGCTGTAAGCACAAGAAGTTTTGCTTATTTTTGCTTTCAAATAGCACCAAACCTTTAGCTATTGATTATAAGCAAAGGTTCATTAGGAAGGGGAAGGAAGAAGTGGGTTTAGTTGAGAAATGCAGAAATCCCAGTTCAACTGCTCAGAGGCCTCTGTGGATTAATAGAATTAATTTATCTTGCGGGGCATTAATTGAAGAGTGTGCTGAGGTTAAGGACAAGGTCAGCTCTTCACAGTGTAATGTCTCCTACATAATTCACTTACCAAACCATCAAGACAATCTGTGCAGAGTAATAATGAAGGATGGACGTTCTGCTCCCAGGATCTCAGGGAACATAACCTTGTATTACAGATAACTTTAAGTGAAAGTTGTAGGAAGGTACATGGCAGATGTTTTATTAGATGAGACACTTAGCACTATCTCATCCTTCTTTAAGATCTGCAGTTCCAGATCACGTCTGGATAACGTACAGAGGGACACTTCTGACCCAGCACAGAATGTTTGGTCCCTCTGCTACGCTGCATAAACAGTGCTTAGCCCGAGCTCACAGCCCTCCTGCCAGGGAGTTGGCAATCTCACCCTTCAGCCCTATGAGGAGCCAATCAATAAAAAACAGCTCGGGAATTGTTACCATGCTTTGTTATTCCACTAGACTGACTCAGAAAGGCTTGCTAGCTGGCTGCAGCAAACACCCCGCAAAACATGCTGGGAAGAAGTACTTGGCGCGGGTTTGTTTGCTGGTGGGGGAAGGATGGAGAGAACAGGCTGTGACTGCAGGGGCTGTGGCGTTGCCAGCATGGCAGCCTTTTAGGCTCCCCCAGGCAGAGTGAGCAGGGGGACATGGCACCACCATCCCCCCAACACCTGGGGTTTACCTTGCAGCCTCTCCAACCCATCTCAGGTTTGCCCTGCCAGGGCCAGCCTGGGGCAGATGCCTCACCACGTAGCAGAGGGACAGAAGCCAGCTGAAGGGAGTGAGAAGTAAAAAGGGAGGAGCAGATGAGCCAGGCTAGGGGGAGGTTTTTGTCTCTCTTTGTGCTTGCAAAAAATAAATGCGGTGCAGGTATGGCTGTCAATACTTACTGCTAAGCAGCTACCCTGATGTCTCTGGTGGTGGGAGTAACTCCAGATCCTGGAGCCCATCCGCTCTTCACACAAAGCTGGCCCAACTCAAGCCTTGAGGAGTTGGCCTGCTCGTGGCTATTTGTTTATTAGGCAGGAGGAATCTGCCTCCCTGCTGCTGCTAGCAGCTCTTTCTGCACACATATTCAGTGATCGCAGTGAGCAGGACGGGAGATTAATAGTGACCATTAAAGCTGTACCAGACCCCTCTATATACCAGCACAACACAGCAGGCAGAACCTGTATCTGATTTCACCCATCATTTATAACTTGTTGCTCTTCAGAAACATTTAAACCACATGCACAAGTTTTTAAACACTGGAAGTATTTTCCTGTGAGATTAATCAAATATTAGAGCAGGGGCCCAATATTGCATATCCATCTTTGGAGGGACTTAAAAATAAGACCTTCAAAAACCTGATCTACCTGGTCTCCTTTCAGCTCAGTTTTGGGCCAGAAATCTCCAAAGGTTCATTTTAACCTAAGTTTTTCTGTAAGCCACAAAAGCCAGATCCACAACATGGCAGAGAAGCAGAGTGGGTCAGAGAGACTGAATCAGACAACTGTGCCCTATGACTTGTTCCTCTCCAGAGCTGCCCCACAGAGAGGGCTTAAAAACTCGGTATTGTCTTCTTCAGAGCTCCCATGGCAGATATCCAGGTAATGAATCCAACCAGCTGCTCCATTAATGAGCCCTAAGAAGATCAAAGATGGTGGCACAAGAGGAAGTGTCTGTTTTACAGTTCTTAAAAGCTTAACAGAAATGAAAACACGTACAAGGAACCCATATGAAGCCAATTTTACTGAAGATGGAAAACCAGGCTCAAACGTGAGATTTTGTGCCAGACTTAAATGCTTCTTTGTGACCACATTTCATCTTCCTTCTTTAGATGCATAAAATCTAATTATAGCATTGCACAGCTTCCCCCAGACAGTACTGTTTTGCAGCAGCATAGCCTGTATTTTGTCTAATTCACTTGTTTTTGTTTGATTTTCTTGTTTGTTTGCTATTTCAGGTCTTATTACCTACATACTATTTAGGCTATTGTTGACCTCTCTCCAGGTTTCTGAAAGTGACATTAAGTCTTTGGATTGTCAGAGGATCCATCCCACTTATCAAAGAGATGCGGGAGATGGTCTGGGAATCGTCATGGGTAGGGCTAGACGGCTCTCCAGAAGTACAGCTGCTCTTCTGTGAGGTGAGATGGGCGCGCAGCTAGGCTTCAGGGCACCCCAAAAATATTACCTCAGCTACTTTTACTGTAGTAGACATCGAAGTTACTGAAGAACACTTGTATTAGCATAGCCTGCCTATTGGGCATGTAGAACAGCCATAGGAAAAAAGAAGCTATACCTGACTTGCTTGGGAACCGCAGAGTGCTGAGGTTGTACTAGCACATTTTGCACTGCCTTTCATGCTTTTCTACTTGTCCTGGAAAAACCTTAAAAATTAGTCTTCCAGATGTTCTCTTCAGCCAAAAGTTGATTGAGCTTGCAAAACTGTTACAGCAAGTCTGTCAGTCTGCTGTGTTCCTTCGTTTCTGAGATCTTTCAGAGAGCTTGCTTGTGTCTGTGTTGGCCTCAATGCACTTACAGATGATAGAAAAGTCACAGTAAAACTGTTGGCATTCACCTGTGACCTCCGTATTTAATGTCTTGCCCCTGAGTGCATCAAAGATTTGTTCTCAGCCACTACTTTAGATTTTGCAGCACAGAGGATATTTGTGGACAATTTGTGCAACATTCTTTTTCCGAAGAAAAACAACTCTATGAACTTGGTAAACTGTATCCACTGCCATGGCAAGAATAACTTATGGCATTTCCCCTAGCTCTGTCACGGATTAGGTTCCCGCATTGGCTCTGGCACCACCGCACTTCCAGCCCTTGAGATCCAGACAGAGCCTGGCACTGCCCAGCCCTGGGTCTCTGGGTGCTCTCAGGCCCTACTTTTGCCAGACTCCTCCCTGCTGGGAGGTGGGACTTGCAGGACTTCTCTGGCAGCAATGTCCTCATATAGTCAAAGCTTACCCTTTCTTAAAGCATCGTCTGTGTACCTACTGCCCGGTTCTCCCGGGATGCCTGCCAGCAAACACAAGCAACGTACACCAACAGAGTTGCCCTTTCTGTTAGCAGATCATGAAGCGCCTGGTTCATGTGAAATAACAAGTGTAGCATGGTTTTCTTTGTTTGTTTTGGTTTTTTGAATTTGGTTTTTTTTTAAGTACTATGGAGTGTTTCTTGTCTTGACGCCAAGTTCTTTAGGGTAGCCCAGGATCTGCTTCTGCCCTTCACAGTTTGTCTCCTGAACTCAGAGTCCTCTTGGCTCAGCTCGCCTTTTCCACCCTGGGGTGGCTCCACGACTGAAAGGTTATCCCTGCTTCAAAGTTGCTCTTCTCTTTTTTTCTTACCTAAATCTTTGCTCCAGCTTAATGAGTCCATTCATACAATCCCACATAAAACCTTGGCTGGGTTCAGTGGTGCTCCTGCCCGTGCATATTGGTAGTCTTGGGTAACCAGCAGTGAACTGCATGATAAGCTGATGCTTGGAAGCTGCTCAGCCTGAGGCCTGGAAGAGCCTCTCTCTCTCCTGCCCACCAGGAGAGGACAGACCCCAGAAGACCCTTCCAGTAATTTTTAAGAAATATGTTTTCCTTGGTGTTTTTCTTTCCCATAGGAATTACCGTTCCTTGACTGTTTTCTTCCTCTCTCTGACTATTTTGTTCAAGTGATTTCTGTTTCCAGTTGTTGAAAACAAAGTTCCCTTTTAAAGTTTTTTTCTGCTTTCAAGTGGAAAGTCAAAACTTTGTGCAAAGAGGGAAAAAAAATCCTCTCTGATCCACTCTGCTCAGAGAGAATACTGCAGGCCAGTATTGTTTCTGTCCTTTGCTGCTTTTCCATCCTTGCTGCATTGCTTTTCTGTTGTTTTCCTTTCTCTTTGACATCCTTCCCCACAAGTGCCTTGTGCCCTTTCCAAGGGCACATTCCCTTCATTCTGCATGACTGAAATGATCAGCAAGTGAATAGTTAACGCTGCTGACATTGGAGGTGGTGCCTCAGATGAAGGAGAGGAAGCCTCTGAGCTGAGTCAGGTATTCTGCGGGTTCAAGCTGTTGGCACAGCATTGTTCTGTTCCCGTTTGAAAGACTGTCACTGAAGCCATGAGATTTCCCAGTCACGTGCTGGGCTTGCACTTAGGTAGACATGGGTTTGAAACACAGGCTGGATACCCCAGCTGGTACCCTGATGCCTGTCTCATGTACTGTATTGCCCTGGAAGTGTGGAAATGAAGGATGTGGTAACAGTTCTTCTACCATTCAGTCAGTCTAGGAAGAGTGAAGGGCTATACCTGCGCCCTGCTGCCCTTCTGGAGAGACACAGGAATTACCAGCTGCACAAAGACTGGTATCGGGTATTGATTTTGGACAGCCTGGCAAGACCACTTAAATAAAAGCTCACAACGTGATGCAGATCGGACCTTCTTAAGAGGTCCAGCAAAGCAGATATATAGAGTAGTAATCTAAGATCAACATACAAATTAGGCATACATATCATTGATCCTTATCTGATCTGGCTGGGTAGTGACCAAGAGCATTACCTTCAGTCCTTCTGTGGCTGCACAATGTGAGTTGGAGTGACTCAGGACTCTGGTGTACAACCCCAAGGCATTGTTGAGGGCAACTAAACGCTTATCAGAATTCCTGAATCCACCAGGCAGCAAGGCATCAGGTCAGTGCTGAGTGTCCATGTTCTCATTCTTCTGAAAGCCACGTGTCCCTCACAACTTCCTGTGGCTTGGACCTATACGCAGGATGCTAGGAGCAACAGTCCTACAAGACTGGTCGATCTTCCTGGCCCTGTGAGCTGCATACCAAGAGCTTTATATGGGTGAGAGCCGCAAGATGCATGTCACCTTTCTTAGAGGGCCAAACGGAAGGGTCTGCCTGTGACTGGTTCACACCCACAGGTGACAACATCTCACAGGGACCTTGGTGCCCCAGTGGAGCAGGACTGACCAGATATTGAGCAGGGAGCAGAGTGCGTCTCTCTGGAAACCCATTTTGGTCATATGAGCCACCTCTGCTGCTTCACTCTGGATTTTCCAGCAACTGTAGCACTGGTGCAGGCCTGTTGATGGTCAGGCAACAATACAGAAGCAGAACCCACATTGCTCATGAGCCATGTGCAAGTGAGAAGCTGGGCCATGTTTTACACAAGTGCTAATTCTGTGATCAGAAGTTTCATGGTCTTGCACAACCCCTGTCAGGATGCATGAATTTCTCAGAAAAGCCAGCTGCTAGCCAACAAGGTTATAGTGATTAAAAAAAGAGGTCTGTGCCTCTTAATGCAAATAAGTGCACATTAGTCGCCTTAATCCTGCTGGGCCTTAGACAGCAAATTCAAGAACTTCCCATTTGTACTATTTTTAGAAGTACCATGATTTCAAACCACTCTCCTCATGCTTTTTAGACCTGAACCATGATTTTCAAGTGCTTGGAGTTGTCAGTGCTGCTATTAGCCAAACAAGAGAGGGCTGCATGGGGGAGAAGAGATGAGAAAGGAGCAAAATTCATCATGGACATTTCTGATGCAAATGACCACCTGCAAATAGATCAAAGTTTCGACATGTCTCATGAAACTATAATGTGTTTCATAATCTGTCAGGAACATTTCAGACAACCTTTTGCCAATGGCAGTTCTTATAATTAGGGGTTAGCAAGTGTCTCTGCTCACTGCTCTGCTCTGGCTGGCATCACGCCCACAAGGCAGCTCTATCAACACTTTACTTCAAAAGTACAAGACTTACCTGTTATTTCAATATCAATGAGACGTTAACTGATGTCAATGAAAGGTCAGTTCCAGACTATAAGTAAAACCCTGTTATTAATTTTTTTATTAACGTTTAGTTGTTTTAATTTTTTGACTAAAATTGTTTAGAAGATAATTAAGTCCCATCGGTGCCTGGAGTGCTTAGATACAGAGGAGAGTTCAAATGCTAGCAAATCTATCTTCCTCTCTGCCTTAAATTCAGAGAAAGAATTGTAATGAAAATACATCAACTGGTATTCTCCAGTACTGTGCAGTAAAACAATGCCTTCTTACACCCCTCCCTGCAAAAGACCAAATGTCTTTTGCAGAAATCCTCGTACCTGTTTCACAGCTGGCGACTGAACTCTCAGATTCTGGCCCCAGATGACAGGATGGATGCCCATGCTGAGCACCAGATTGTTGTCCCTACAAAGTCACTAAGGTCTTCCAGGAACCCAGCTTGCATTTTGGGCTCGTGACTCTTGGAAGCCTAGGCTTTAGGAAAGAGAAGGAGCAAGTACTGTACAAGTCAATGAACAGACTAGTTCTGGTAGCTGCAGAGGCAAGACAAAAGTACCACTAACTACTAATATTTAAATTCCACAAGACATTTTTCAGAGTTTTCCAGTACAGCTTATTATAGCTTTAACAAATATATGCAATGCATATAAGACAATTCATCTCAGCAGTGTGATGGCTATTACCCACATTCTGCTCTCTCTCTTATTAACTTGTTACCCTATATTTGTAATATTTGTAATAAATAGAAAATTGTTCAGTTCAATATTTGCCTTCCCCAATATCACTCACTGACTAATCTTTTATTTTTCACTCCCTCTTTCCTCCCAGATTGTTAGATCTGATAATTCATCTGATCAAATACTGTCTGTTTCATTAATCCAGCAGACACGTGAAAGTGAAGTGGTGAATTCAAAAAGAGACGATAGGTTTCACTAATCCAGTAGATGTGTGATAACAAATTCATGAACCCCATCACAAATTTAGGTGAGGAATATTAATGATATCAGAGGGTGGATGGTACTTTGGTAGTTTCAAACTGATGGTTTGAGACCATGAACTTTAACTCCCTGAGGATATCTTTGCAACCTCTTTATAGGCTAGAAAAGGCTGGGGAGTGCACAACTGGAAGCAGGTAGAAGAATGGAATATGAGCAATGATTTGCTTTTTAAAAAAAACCAAACAAAACCAAAACCAAACTAAACAAACCACCCTCCAGTCTTAAAATCAATATGCAGGGGGTTCACTCTGACAACCTGTGGAACCCGCATGACGCAGGATAGTATTGATAGACAGGTTCCTGCTTAAAAAACCTCAAAGGCTAGGCATTTACTTCATAAAAATAACACCTTTAATGCAAGTTGTGTATGCTGTTGTTGCCTCTCCTCCCAGACAAAACAGGAACAACGGAAGAGCCCCAGAAGTACACGTCTCTTTTGCAGTAGGGTGCCATAACAGGAATTTTTTGCTTTGTTTGGACATATGTATGAGGTCTTTCACAGCAGATAACACGGTGATCTAGGCAGAAGCAGGATGGATGGGAGCATTTGGGTAGTCTAGGAGCTCCTTTGAAGTACTCACAGGATAACCAGGTAAAGTAACGCTATATAGCTGCAGGCTTTATCTGATTGCATATAATCAGATGTGTGTGATGGCTGTCAGATGATGAGGAAGAGAAAAGACTCTCGCTAGTAAGTCATGATTCCTCTTCTAATAGAGATCAAACAAGAAGGAACTTCCGAGGAAGCTGCTGGGGCTAGTGGAGCTTCCACTTGGAGACAAACACTTGAAAAGGGGCTGTTTTCCTAAGGCTCACTATAAACAGCCAAATGAGTTCAAAAGCCACTGGAAGGGACAGGAATTGGCAGAGGCAGACATACAGTGCAATCCCATATGGCGCCTTTTTTTTTTTCTTCATTCTTTTTTTCTTTTGGAAAATTGGGTAAAGCTGGGGAAAACATCATCTGTTTAATAACATGCTAATAATCTGGCCCACTAGCACAGAGAAACTGGAACAATGTGTTCTAATGGTGGACTTGACAGGGAAAAAATATGTCATTTTTCTTTATTATAATGAACAGTAGCGCATATAACCTATTGTGCAGTTTAATAGCGCTATTAAACCAACAAGACTAAATGTTTGCAGGGAATCTGAATATGCTGCAGAATGACCAAAGCCCGAAGCCTGAGTGACTGCAGAGTTTCTGATTAATCAACAGACTAAAAAAAGGAAAAACTATTACCCCATGTGTGGCTGAATTAGTGGAGCATTGCCAATTTGAAGAGAAATTAGAGGCACAAGGGGGTTGCACTCCATAGGCATGTACGCTGTAGAATTAAGCAATCTAAAAATGGCTATTTACAGAGGCTGACTTGACCCTAAAGCATACACTAGAAATTGCCACATCAGTGAAGATGCCTACTAAACATGCCAGGATGGTGCAGCGTTGTAAGATCTGTGCAACGAATAAACTAAGGGTCAGGCATAAATACAGCTCAGGCAGCACCCACTGTGTGCTTTTGCTGTGAGAAAGAGTTTCTCAATGCAAATGATTATTGATTTTCTGACAATCTTGTAGAAACTGCAATGAATTAGGGCACATGCAGTAAATGTGGAGGTTAGTGCATAATCATGGCTTTCAAAAGACACTTCCTGAGGATTTCAGAGTCCTTATTTGCTGATGATAGGCTAACGATCACTGATAATGTTGTACAGCTTCCAGCTCTCAAATTTAAAGAACAAAAGTGAGGTGTGGCTGATAAACGGGAGGAATAAAGCTCGAGTGAATCTTGTCCCAGGGTCTGCTCTCTGAGTAACATCTCAACAGGATAATCCAGCTACCTCAAAGGAGTGCGAGAACTTCTGCACTTCTAAAAACATACAAAAGAAAATGTTTCTGCCAGATTTTAAGCATGAGCTCCCATGACATCTCCTGAGAAGACCTGGCCAATGCTAGATTGGTTATGACTTCATTTAGCTAAATCTTGCAACCCTCCAAGGGTGGAGATTTCTTCTGTGCTGACCTGTTCTGAAACCGCACCATCCTCCTGGTGAAAATGGTTTCCCTAACATCAGTTCCACACCTCCCAAGCTGAAATTTGATGTTGTTATAATAATCAATGTATATAACATGTCATAATATGATTTAATTATGGTATTCCTTCTCAGTCCCTGATAAACCCCTTGGTTTTATTGCTTATAACCTTGGCCAGCGTAACCTGTTTAGGTTCTTGTTTCTCTCGGTGTCAGGGGGCCATGGTGAATGCACAGCAAGGCTTCAGAGAACTAAAGGCTCCGCTGAGCATGTGGGAGCTGATAATTTTCAAAGGCTTGCAAAATGTCACCGCTATATTTCTTTCACAATGTTCATGTTTTGTTGAAATTGTTCTTAAAAACAACCCTCTTGAGCTGGATTTCTGTGCTCAAACTTTTCAGCCCAGATCAAGGTTGTTCAGCAGATTATAAACAGTTTACACAGAAAGTAGGGAGTTGGGCAGTTTAGAAAATATATATTCCTTTTGCCCACCTGGTCCTCCCCAGATGCGATGCTGAGTACCTGGTTCAGAGGTAGCACAGCTAGGGGTGCGGAAGAAATACCTGAGATAGTCAGGAATGCTGTTATTGAAAGGGTGAGAGGTATTTACTGCGGATGGGTTATCAAAGTGCTTGTTTTCTCTAAAGAGAAATGACTGTTCCCAGTTTTAAATGTCACAGGTGGGAGGTGAATTTAACCATCCAGCTCCCATCAAAGTCACTGTGTGTCACCTGGCTGAAGTCCCCCTGCCATCGTTTGAGAAGCTGAAGCATTATCAGGAGGAGCTGAAGTCTCCTCCTCCTCCTGTAGGAAAGGAGACTGAACAAGCTGATACTAAAAATAAATGCCTGAAGTTTCTGCAGTCAGGTAAATGAGGACAGTATTTCCTGAAGTTTGGCAGTTCCATGATCTGATATGCTGGTGGATGTCAGAGACTCAGGGGGGCTCCTGAAGCAGTTCTGTGAAAATCTGCATCTTGGGTACTTGTGGTGCGTTGGCAAGCTAAGATTGAACAAAACATAGCAGACAGTTTGACTGTCAGGAGCCTCCCAGAAGACAAAATCGTAATGCATTGACACAGTCCGCTATGCACTTCAGCACGATAGCAGGGA
>NW_009213672.1:26625-39874 GCF_000690835.1 Fulmarus glacialis
AGGAGATACTATATATTTTTTTTTTACAGCTATCAATAAAACCTGTGTGGAAAACCCCTAAACTTGAGGTTCCCTAAAAGCTCCTTTTTGGCTAATTTTGCCTTTTTAACTGTTTGATACATATCCATATTTACTGGTTTCCACAGTCCATAAACAGAAACAGGAAAATACTGAGATACCAGCTATTTCCATGAAATGTTGAACATAAGAAATAACCAATAAAAATGAGCCCTTATATTTCAGGACCCATCTGAGGCTTATTTTGTGAGCATTTGTGGAGATGGGCAAAGGCCCAGAAGTTATTTTAACCCCTTCCTGTTCTCATTAGTCATGCAAATCCACCACATCACTGTTAAATGCATCCAAAGGATGTTTTTTCTGAGCCCTCTCTGCTGATCTCCTGGCAGCCTGTGCTCCTGTAATAAACAATAGCTCCCTATGTTTCCAAACACAGAGGTTTATGATGTTGCAGGGAAGGGTCTGTATGGCTGCATGACTGATGGGACCCCACCATGGTGCTGAGCACTAACACTGACCTGTGGTGGTGCTGCCACAAAGCCCGTGACGGCAGCAGAAGACAGCTCCTGGCTTCAGAAAGCACTATTTTTGTCTCTTGCACTCAAAACAGGCAGGTGTTCTCACCACCTCGGTATTGGTGACGATACAGGGCCACGAAGATGTGTCTGAACCAGCTAGAGTGGCTGCTGGGAGCAGCTCTCCCCTCACCAGCACGGCGCTGGATGCAAGTGGGTGTCCCAGTTGCCCCAGATGGACTATTCTGGCATCTGAGCTGCCCTGGGTCCCTCTGTCTTGCATCGCATTTTGCTGGGAGCATGTATCTGGAGTGGCCTACAGAAGGTGTGCTGAACACAACTCTTCTCTGGTCTTCATTGCCCAGGCAGGCTCAGCTGCAGGGCTGGGGTGAGTCAGTATAGCCACTGCTGCCTGCCTCCCATCTGGGAGCTGCGAGGATGCCTGCCTCTGCCAAAATCCTGCTGCCTACGTACATGTGAGTGGGAGGGCCAGCTGTCCAGGAGGGGTCTGTAGGCATCTCCTGTGGACTCATCACAGCTTGGGACCACGGAGACAGAGCTTTAATGGCAGGTGCCACCACAGAAGACATCAGCATCACTCAGTGTGGACCCCAGGAAGGGGCTGATATCCTGTGATGTGATATCTCTAAAGAGACGCTGTGTTTCCAGAGGCTTAAACGATGGCCATCTGCATCTGCCCATGACCCTGCCCCTGCCCTGCCGAGCAGGGCCGGAGGGAGAGCGCGGCTCTCTTGCCTTCCCAGCACCAGCTGCAATTGCTGGGTCTCTCCCTGCCCTCTGCGAGCAGATGGCATTTCTCACTCTCAGCTACCCCATTTACCATGCGATCTTCTCGTTGCAGAGCACATAAAAATACCAGTTAACATCAAGCAATTGTGGTGTCCGCTTTATACTTATTAAAAACCACTTTATTACAATGTTAACCTTCAGACCCTTGGAGCTGCCTGACACCAGCTGGCTCAGGAAGCAAAGGCCCCGCGTAAACAAAGTCACCCCCCAGAGCAAGAGCAATGCTGCACTTTATTAATAAAAGCTTGAAGCGCGGTATAATCCTCCCGCCCACCCTGCCAGAAATTTAGCACCGCAACACTTGAGTCATCACAAAAGACAGACACGATATTTTCTAATTGATAGAATATCTATTGAAAACCTATTTAGACAGTTTAATGGGACAACAGGAACACGGTGCCAATCTGTGGAGGTGGAGAGCTCATCAGAAACTTTAATAGTTTCCATATGCACAAAAAAATACCATTTGCAGAGATTTCTTCCTAGTTTCATCCATCTGCCTCACCAAGCTATTCCTTTTTGTCTCTTATTTATGGCTGTAATTTTGATGCCACAGTTACTGTACACGATCTGCTGTATATTTCTCTTATTTGCTTTGAAATTGCTCTTTTCAGCTCATATCTGAAGTCATTTATTTGCCCACAAAATAACCAGGCCCTGAACTATTTCCTGGCAACCGGTTTTGCAGTGCCTAAGATTTTTTTTCTGTAATGGTGTATATACATCCTTTATTATTGCACTTAAATGCTTATTAACAATTCATGGAATCTTAAATGGCTGAAAAAAGAGATTCTTGAGCTAAATATTTCTAGAGAGTCTCTTAGCCCAGAGCCCTTCTCTGCAAGTGTAGGTTTCACAGTGGAGAAGAGCATGGCTAGAGGTTGGTATTTCCAGGGTAATTGCATTTTTTAATTAACAGTATGTTTAATCCATGTACAAAAGAAAGTGACACAGCTGCTCAGGGGCTGCTGTAACAGGCTAAAAATAATTTTGCACAGTATATACTTTGATTTTACCGGCCTTCATATTATGGTCACTGAAGACTTCGGTGACGAGCATCCTGATCTGAAAACATGAGGCTCCTGTGCCTATCGCCTTCATCACATATAGGGGCCATTCTGAGTCCTCGCTCAGCAAATTACAGTCATATTGAGGCTGTGTTTAGACTTAGTGGCACATGAACACCCTCAGGACATGCTTTCTTCCTCGTGCAATCATCTCCGTGGCACGGACAAGGGTGACTGAACCTCTGCGACCGCAGCTCGGGGCGCTGACACCCCAGGGCTCCCTGTTAGCAGAGGGCAGCTGGGGAGGAGGGTTTGGGATGACCTCCCCATTGCAGGGCACTGAGAAATGTTCCTTTTCTGCTCGATTTCACGGAGTTCAAGTATCTAAGTAAATAGTGGAAAGGCAACTGTTTACAGGTTAAAATGTTCCTCTTCTGCAGAGGGCTCAGAAAGTCCCCAGTGCATATTTGTGCACCAGTTGAATGAATAAATATTTAGAAATTTCTAAATATTTAGAACTTGGGATATATCTAAATCTACAAAGCTATCTGCAATGGCCTCTGTCAGTCCCCCCCGTGGCTGCCAGACCCTGTGGCTGCCAGACCCTGCTGCCACCTCGCCTCTGGACAAGCCTTTGGCCGGCAGCAATGCAGAGGGGGCAAGGGGCTCTGCTTTTTAGTTAATTTTTACTCCAGCTAATTTGACTGTCAGAAGCAAAGAGAGGAATTGAAGTTATCTGTACACTCATTGACCTTCAAATGTGCAGCCCTTAAATTTTAAGTACTTTCCAAGCCACAGCTAAACCTTTCAAAGAAATAGCAGCTTCTCTGCAAGCTTGTTTCTCCCACGAATGGCAGGAGTGAGATGGTGCGATACAGAGGCCTCTGGGGCCCTGACACTTAATTGTCTTCCTGTTGAAAAGCCGATCAATTTGGAGACTCTCCCCGGGGGCTCCTCCCTTTATCTTGATCTCTTATTTCCTTCCTTGTAGCACACGATTTCACGCACATCCCTCCCAGCATGGTAAGTTCAGGAAACGCATTTGTCTCCCGCTCCATCGGACCATTTTGTACTGCTGATGTGTGAGCAGCGGCACTGGTGGTTCAATAACCAAGGACGAGTCTGTGAGCAGGGGAAATCCACGTTTACTTCCAGTGACTGTCATGCAATGCAAACTGCTTTACATCTCCACTGCATCCATAATACCCACTGTCAAGGGATGCTCTACAGAGATGCGGTCAAAGGAAAGAGGGAAGATTTTTTGGTGTCATTCTCCCAGGGAGGAGGGTTGGTTCCAGCCAGACTCATGTCCTGGTAGGCCAGAAGGGATGGTTTAACATCATCTGGTGTCAGTTCCTCTGTATGACAGAAAATAGCATAAGGAGAAACAACAGCAGTATTTCTGCATGCAACCGTGGGAGCAGTGGGACTCCCTGGAGAGGGGACACAGCAGGGAGCAGGATGGGCAAAAAGATGTGCGGTGGCTGGGGGCAGGATGCTGCAACCAGTGGTGTTGCCAGGGGCCCATCCTGAGGGCTGGAAGCAAAAGTGGGGTGGAAACTGGAGGTCATTGGTATGGGTAGACCCAACCTGTCAAAGCTGGCAAGACTGACTAGTTGGCCTCCTGGTACCCCATCCTTGGTGTTAGCCTGGTGGGCTTCCAGTTCAGTGCTTTTGATGATCCCGGATGGTCTGAGGCAATCAGCTGTCTTTGTATTTCAGCTAGTGAAACAGAAGCAGTGAGGAATGCCCAATCATTCCTCATGGACTCTTGACCATCATTTGGGCACGATGTGGTTGACACATGTACACAGTGCCAAAGTACACGTGCAGGTGAGGGCTCTGTGCAGGGAGGCAGGGGAGTCTGGTTTGTGCTAAGCTGTTCTCCAATGAAGCTCATGGCCTGATGGGTTTGGTGCTACCCTCTACATTTTGAGCACCAGCAAGTGTTGCCACACCACCATCAATAGGTCAGGCAATGGCTACTATATCTGAGACTAAGTGGCCTGGACAATGATAGCATGGCCACCAAGATAAACATGAATAGCCTAGAAAGGGGACAGAGCAATGGGGTGCTGATCATGCCAGAGCTGATTTAGGAATGAGGTGTAATTCTGCCAACACAGTTTCATTTGGACTTGACCTTAGCTTGAGGCAATTTGTTCTGAAAGAGATCTCAGGTATCGCTCAGATACCTTACATGGCAAATATTCTTACGTTGATTAGAGGAGAAAATGGTTCAGGTCTTACAGCCAGAAACAGAGGAGATGCTAAGCCCCCACTTGCAGAGGTCTGATTCTCTTCTTGTAAATCTTGTGATGAGGCAGAGCGGTACCCACTTAACTGCTCCCCAGCAGCCTGATCCCAGGTTACAGCTGTGCCGTATCAGAGCCGTCCTCGGGCACAGGCAACCAAACCGCCAGCGGCAGGGAAGAGGCTGCAGACCTGGCTGGTGCGCTCGGGGACCTGAGAGCGGTCAATGTCCCAAGCTCAAAGCGAGCCTTTCCTCCACACATCCCATGGTAACTGCTGCCAGCACAAAGGGCAAACGGGAGGGGAAAACAGAAGCTCCCAAGAGACATCACAGCAACACTTCAGAGCCAAAATAATTTTATTTGTGGGATAGAACAGTTCAGAATTTCAATATTTAGCAAAAAGCTTTTTTAATGCAAACTATTTATAACAGTAGTCATGTTAGTGGCAGAGAAGGGGATGCATAATGAAAATGTTATTGCTTGGCTTCAGTGTATATGATAGAGTTGTCATCACAGCACAGGGCAAAGCACTTGTCATACTGAAATTGAAGCTCTAATGTGGCCCTTCTCCTTACATTTGCCAAGAGCTTGACCCCTACAACCCATGGACGTGCTGGAACCAGTACCACGTGGGCTGTTGCTGACAGACTGTATCCACGTTGATCTGTCAGTCTGACTGTAACCATCCCTGCTCCCTCCCAAACTGACTGTCCAGGTGTTGCAAATTGTCCACATTTGTTTGTTTGCACAGCAGCCAGTGCAGGGAAGTCCTGACCTGTGGTGGGGGCTTCTTGGGTGAGGAACCAGTATAGGTAATAAACAACTGTTTTGCAGTTAGTGCGAACTCTCTCTTTAGGCTGTTAGCAAGAACCCCCAAAACCTCACTTCTTGCTTTTGTCTTCTGTAGATACCACTTGTCCTGTAATGGGTCTTTCATCTCAATAGGACTTTTATCTTCAAACATGTCAGATCTTTAAAGAACTGGAAAACACTAACAGGCAGGGAGAAACTTTATTCTAATTTGCTAGATGTAAGGGAAAGAATGAGCAGAGACTGCCTTTGGACGAGGGCTCCTGTTCCTAAAGGCTTGCTGGGTTCTTCTCAGTGCCATGGTCCACTCTTAAATCAAGACTGGTCAGAGCGATTCACGCTAAGGAGGAGTGGCCAGGCTGTGCCGTATTAATATCATTGCGTGTGTTGGGGCCTTTGATAGTTTTGATGTTGATATTCTGCACTAAACTGTAATCAAGAAGCCTGAAATGGAAGGAGGCTGCATAACTGCAGCCTCCCAATGGGCAACGCTCCTGTTCCATACTAATGAGCTGTAGCAAAACGGATCATTTAGAGTCATTAACAGCGACAGGGAAGTAATGGTCATGCTGCAAAGGAAGCTGTGCAAGCAGGAAGCTCTTTTTTGTGCCTGCTCCAAAGACCAACTTCTAGAAGAGTGTTTGTGACTGCTGTTTCCCCAAAAAGTGGCAGAAGAGCCTCTTTGGTGTAGCCATATGCCATGTGGCATTAAGGATCCTTAATCAAAAACAGGAGGAAATTATAATTTCCTGCTTTGTTCTGAATTTTAAGTGAAGAGGCATCTTAGTCAAAAGCTGAAGGGCCAACTTCAGCTGTTGCGTTCCTTCAGCTTTACCAAAATTGGCCCAGCATGGTGCCTGGCTGCTCACGGTGGGAAATAATAAACAGTGTCAGTATGTTTATCTGAGGAACAGTCTCCTTTTGAAGAGATAGAGTCAGCTCTGAACACTGGGAGAGATTTTGCTGTCTTGTACTAGACCCTGATGATATGAGTTATAGCTACGCTTAAACCAGGGAATAAAAAGAATGAGAGGGAAAAAAAGGGATTTTTCTGAATTTTCTTCACTATGAAAGATTTGGGCATTGAATAAGGAGACATTGTACTAGCATTGTAACTGAAGATATAGGTTTAACTCCTAGCTCTTTTCATAATCATAGGCAAGTTATTTATTACACTGCTGAGTCTTTTCACATTTATTGCTCTGTTTGAAGCCCCATCATCTGGAGTCAAGTGAACATTCCAGCTTTCATTTTTGTAATATTTTAGTCTCTGTCATTGCACAAAATGCTTGAAATGTAACTGTAAATGAAGGTTAGGAGGATAGTAGGCAAATAAAAAAGTAACTGCAAATGTATGCTAAGAAGAAAAAAAAGCATATTGTAATTTTTAAACCACTCATAATTTGAAGGGGAAAATGAACTGATTCATGATTTTAGGATGCTCAGGATTGGCAAAAGCATAATTAATCTCTTGTCTCCTTTATGCCTCTGCAAAATGGTATTAATAAGGCAGCATTTATCCATTGTAGACTGTAAGTGCTTCAGGGCACTGCCTAGCTCTCAACAGGCCATCGTGCAGTGCCTAATGGAGAAGGGTCCTCGTAGTCTTCAATTAGGCCTTAACACAACATAAATGACAAGCCCCGTTTTTATAGCCAGTTTCAGTCTGTGCCTCACTTGTGGTTTCAGTGATAGAAACACGAGTGAACATCTGCATTTTAAGGCAGCAAGCAACCAAATTTTAAATACTACAAGGTAGTAATTTTAATAAGTCAAGTTTCTCAAAGCAAAATTATCATAATGATTGAGGAACAAGGTGAGTGTAATTGGATTGACATGAAATGCAGAAAACTAATTAATTTTCTTCTGCAAGGTCTGGGAAAGGTCAGAAAGAGGCAACACAGATCATCGTAGAGGATGTTAAATGCTGAAAATATTTAAATGGCTCACAGAAGTCACCCATGTATTCCAGAACATGAAAGCATTTTGGCTTTGAAGAGACAGCAATGTGTCTCACAAGTTCCTTCAGTTTGAACACAAAGTGCATCCCAGCTTACAGAGTCGTGGATGGGAGCTATTTGGGACTTTATTGGTGAACCGCATGCAATAAAGAGAGGAGATGGGAAAGAGGATTGGCCATGGGCTATGGAGCATTTCATTGCCAGGCTCCAATCTTGTCCAGGTCAGTAAAAATGGGAAGTCGTTACCGGCTGATGGCAGTTCAATGGCCTGTGTGAAATGAGGAGGTGCTTTCAGTCCAGTTCCCTTGTGGCCAAGTGTCCTTAACGTCAGAACCACCTCCTGCACTGGCAGTGCCTGGGTCGTCAGCCTGCACCCTGGGAACAGGAGACCTGGCATCAACAAGGCTGCAGAGGAGCCTCCGTGCAGCACGGGGAGCTGACAGTTTTGAGTGGTTTTGATACCAACAGCTTTGTTTGTTCATGCAGACATGGCTGAGCTGCTTCAGGGACCTGTTGAAAACCAGCCCGGGTTTCTCAGCACCTGTGTGAACACAGCGCGCTCACTGATTTCCCAGGAGCCGCGCTTTCAGATCAACCCAAATTTCAGCTGTAACAGATGGGTCCCCTATTCCTGCCAGGGTGGCCTGGTGATCATCACATGCTGAGCACTGGCATCCCGTGGCACCTGCCAGAGTCATCTGGAGAGCTGGATATGGACCAGCGATGGGCTGTTTGGTACCGGCACCATCGGCACCCAGGAAGCCCTTGCTCCTAACACAGTCTTACAGATGTTTCCGTTGCTCTCCGGGAGGTGGAAGGGTGTCTTTCCTGGAGAAGTCTGGCTTTGTCCTAACTGGCTGTACCTCACTGAGTAGTCGGTACACGATGCCCACGAATGTTTGATGGCTTGTGCTTGACACAGAGGCTGCAAGCCATATTGAACACGAGCAGGGGAAGGGGGAACGGCTGGCCATGAGGGCACGCGGTGACTCATGATCCATAAGCATATTGTGGTTAAGGGTGGTGGGCAGAGGGAGATGTTGATCATGGTTTGGTCAGTCAGGAGCTGAAGCTGAGAGTCAAAATTTCTCTTTTTTCCCCTGGACCATCTATAACTGTTCACTCCAGCTTCATTTAGCCACTCCATGGAAATATTTGCCCCAAGTCCTTCAGTGACTGATATGTCTGTGGACTGTTCGGGACTGGAAGCAGTATGGTGTGCCCAGCACATGGGCTGAGCAGGTTGCCAAAGTGGCTAGGAATTTGGCCACTCATCCTCCCGATGCCAAAATCCCCTCTGTATGAATGCAGCCCTCAGGAGCTGCTGACCAGATCTCTGCTGCCATACTGATGCATCTGTTGACCTTCTAAATCTGAACCTGGCTTTGGTGTCTGAGGCACAGAGGGGTCAGCCAGAAAATGTCTCTGGACTTCTCTTCTACATACACTGAAATTTGCACAGTAGGAGATTTTGGAGAGCCCTAACCTGTCAGGGTGAAAGAAATTGTGTACAAGTTTTCTGTCACCAGTCAGGAGGACTTCCAGAGACATATAGACAACCAGAGCTCCTTGTCCTCTGTGTCACATATGTGTCATCCTGATCTCATCACTTGGATATATATGTCTTGGTGCTTGTGAGCATGTGAGTGTGAGTGTGTGAGCACATTAAACATACTTGCTGAGGGATTTTGTAACCAAATATTTCCAGCAGATCACACATTGAGTTTCATTATGCTAGAAGAGGACACTCAATACTAGGAAAGATTTCTTGTTCACAGTGTTAAATTCATGTGGCTTCGCTAAGAGAATAACAAGGCACTTCACACCTTCCAGTTTCAGAATAACTTAGGTGGATCTGATTTCACTCTTTTAATTTCTCTGTCCCAAAGGGGATTCAGCAAAATGGCCAGCTTGCATGCATTCGAAGCTGACCTGACCTAATCTGAAGAAGAGTTGTCTTTGAATTCTGTGATGCTGCTGGAGTTGGATTCATTAGCCAGTTTCCCCCGCAATTTTTTAGAAAGTTTCTACTGTGTTTGAAGGATAATTACCATCCTTTGGTCTCAGGGGAAGAAGAAACAAAGGACTGCACATTCCCCTTTTGATTCAAATGCAAAGAGTGACAGAGGCATGAAAAAAAGAGTAGGTCCAGGAAATTATTCAGTAGCATGTTAACAGTTCTGCATCGAAAATAATGCGTAGCATACCACAGGGAGCCTGTCTGGAGAGGAAGAGGAGAGCTGGGACCACCAGATCCTCTTCTGGAAAAAACGTCCCTGTACTTGTGCCTCTGTGGGAAATGAGAGGCAATATGTGACTGTCAGCCAAGTTTTCCAGGGTGATGGTTTTAAAGGTATCTCAGTGCTTACTGCCAGAGATTTATACATCTGAATACCTTTGGCATCTTCCTCCCATTGCATCCCTTCCTTTCCATGCCTGCACAACCTCTGTTGTTGATCTCAGTCCACACCTACTAATACCAAATGACTTGCAAAAGTTAGAAAATAACCCCTAGAAGACCCATTTTAATTCTACAGTGTCCTCAGTTTCTCTTACTCTTCCGCAGTCCAGTGCCTTGATTTCACTGATCGGATCACTGCTGTGGCATCTTGGTCCAGCAATGCCGGACATTTTCTGCTGCAAGCCTGCCAGCAGTCTGGGATCAGGAGCAGTGCATCCTTCTCATATGCACAGATTATGCAGAGGGACCCAGCAGCCTCCTCTCTCCCCATAGCCTCACACAAGCCGATTCCACTCTTGGAGCTCCCTCTGCCCCAAAAGCTCCTGTTCTTCCAATCTTACCTTTCGTCTTCCTTGATTTGTGCAGGGGATTATCTAAGCATGGGTTATCTGACGACTTACTGCCCAAGCGTGAGTACTTCTGCTAAGGTGCAGGTTATCTGAGGTGCTGGATATACATATGAACATGCACATCCTCGTTCTTTGTCAGAAAGCTCTGCTAACTCTCAAATTAAGCTACTCTGAAATCCTGTTTTCTATAGCTCAGTCCGCCACAAAGAAATGCTCACAGGTGGGTTCTCAAAGACATGCAGTGAGCAATTGAATGTGTGTGGTATTTTCAGCTCTGTATCATGACAAACCCAAAATGAAAAGAATCTTACACCCTCTACTAATCAAAAAGATGAGTAAAAGTGCCTAGAGAAGGATGATTTATGTGCCTAAAGAGTTGCTTTTCTCTTCTTACCATTATCATAAATATTTTCTTCACTACAGTTGAAAATTTTATTATGATTATTTAATGACAATACTCTATAACAAGATTCAATAACTACCTTCTTTTTTAAAAAAAAAAGCTAATTTTGCCAAAATCCTTTCACAATTAACACAGAAAGTGCCTCCAGTACAACTTCACCTATGTTAACAAAGACGTGTTTTAGTGCCATATTGTATCTTGCATAATAGGTCTTTAAGCAATGCAAGTGACACTATGTCACATAAGAATGTCTTTAATGGCAAATATTATGCATTTTTATAAAATATTTAAAGACACTAAAAATTCTGTGTTTTAAATCCTGGATCCAGTAAGCAGCTGTCCTGAATTAAATATTGAAAGCTGCGTTTGGTGCATCCCTCGGGTATGTTCAGCGACTACTTAGCGTCCACGGGTAGCGTGAGACACACCTGACTCATCGGCGTGCCAGTGCGTGTGCCCCGAGCATCCCACCTTCCCCCTGCTGTGTGGAGCTTCCACCTATCTGCTCCATCTCCCCCAAGACATCTTCTCATTCTGTGGGAGAAGGTGACTGCAAGAGAGAAAGTAACACATCCCTAGAAAAAATATGCAACGCACTAGCTCGTGACCAGCCTGGAGAGAGCGGGGGAGGTTGATGGGTAATCCATCATGTCGCAATTTCTCACTTGAGAAGTTAAGTTTTTTACCACATAAGAAGGTGGTGATGGTCAGTGACATTTTTGATGCTCTGGTGAAAGGTGTAGGTGATGAAAACTTGTAATTAAAGATGGGGAACCTCACCATTTGGGGTTTCTTCTTGGAGCTGAAAAGCATTGAAAACACACTTTCTTCCTAAAAGACCGGCTTGAAACCTAAATCTTTTCTTTTGGTTCCCTTGGTCCCTCAAAGGGGCTTGTGAGAGAAGCTGCTTTCCTCCCCAGCTGAACAGCCGAACAGCCACATTTCTCATCTGTCCAAACCAGGAGACCTAAGAAACTCTGGGCTGGAAAAAGTGGTTCAAACTTCCATTGGAGAGGCTGACTTGGGTCCTCCTGAACCTCCCAAAGCCCTCAGGGGAATTGCAAAAAAAACTCAGTCGCCGAGGTGAGCAACTCTGGTGCCTGCAGGATCCACAGCAGCGCGCTCCAGCACGGTGCACAGGGGGTTCCCCGAACCGGGGGAACCTCAGGGGAGCCGCCGGGAGCCCGCAGCTCGTCCCACAGCAGATGACGAGACCTGGGCAGGGCCAGGAGCAACGGTGGCCAAGCCTCCAAAAGAAGACGATGGGGAGTGCTATCGACCAGGAGTGCCGCCAACACGTCATGGCACGTCAGCAAGGGCATGGCATGGCACTTGGCATGGAAGGGTGTGCAGGAAGGGCGTGCAGGAAGGGCGCTGAAGCTCTGCCAGCTTGACCAGGGAGCAATGGTACCCACCCAGCAGAAAGCCATGGCCTCTCTAAGCTTGACACCCATGCAGCTTCCCAGGCAGAGCTGCAGTGCCCAGGTTAAAACCAGACTCGCTAGAGATAAGCCTGAGGGCGGCACGCCAATGTTTGAGGGACGGTGTGCTAGCGAGGTCCTTCGGTCTGCCATCTTATTGGAGGTAGGGGATGGAGATCCATGTGGCAGCAAAGACGCAAGGGTTATTGATGTGTTAGAAACCACGGAAGTGCCTGAGAAGGGTCACGTAGGAATCAGGGCTTCTCCCCGCAAAAAGGTGGCAGAATCAATAGCCCAACTGAAGTATGCCATGACTGGCCAGCAGCAGTGAGCACACCATGGGAGGTGGCCCAGGCAGAGGAGGTCCTCCACTTAGTGACAGAGCTCCGGGAGGAGTTGAGTAGGTTGGGGAGTATCAGGGAGAGCGAGAGAGAGATAGACTACTGGAATCGCACCCTGCCTTCCCTGGGCAGCCCCAACAGGCAGACAGGACACATGACATGGAGGATGTGCATCTGCCTGGCTGAACACAGGGACTTAAGGGACAGGGGGCAATGGCAACAAGCTCTGGCCCGGCGCAGCAGGCGCGTCCCCTCTGTGACCACCCCACCTCCCCATGTGCCCTTGCATAATAGGTACGAGGCTCTGCATGTGGAACCGAACAATGATGAAGATGATGGTTCATCCAGGCTGAAGGTGTTGCCAAGGTTAAGCTGGCCCATGCCCTGCATCAAAACTGCTTCCATAAAGAAAAAAGACAGGTCGTTGTCATAGGAGACTCCCTTCTGAAGGGAACAGAAGGTCCAATATGCAGACCGGACCCACTTCTTAGGGAAGTCTGCTGTCTCCCTGGGGTCTGGGTTAAAGACGTGAAGAGAAGACTTCCCACCCTGGTATGGCCCTCAGATTATTACCCATTATTGATTTTTCAGGTAGGCAGCAATGAAGTTGCAACTAGAGGTCTGAAGGCAATCAAGAGAGACTTCAGGGCCTTGGGACGACTGGTTAAGGGATCAGGAGTACAAGTAGTGTTCTCCTCTACCCTTCCAATTGCAGGGAATGATGAGGGAAGAAACAGGAAGAGCTAGCAGATCAATACCTGGCTCCGAGCCTGGTGTCACTGGCAGAATTTTGGGGTTTTTAATCGTGGGTCAGTCTACACAACACCAGGTCTGCTGGTGACAGACGGGGCACACCTGTCTCAAATAAGGAAAAGGATCTTTGCACAGGCGTTAGCA
>NW_009213673.1:0-4221 GCF_000690835.1 Fulmarus glacialis
GGCCCCCAGGACGTTTTCCCCGGAGCTGCCTCCCCAGCCTGGCAGCCCCGGCCTGTGCTGTTGCAGGGGTGCTCTGCTTCCCAGAGCAGGACTTGGCGTGTGTCCTTGCGGAGTTTCACACCGTTCCTGTCGGCCCATTCCTCCCGCCTGCCCGAGGCCCTCGGGGTGCAGTCCTGCCCTCGAGCGTGTTCCCCAGCGCGGTGCCGTCTGTAACCTTGGCGAGCGTGCGCTCTGTGCCTGCACTGGGTCATTGCTGGAGATGTTAAGCAGGAGAGGTCCCCCGGCTGGTCCCTGGCGTGCTCCACTTGTCACCACCACTCCAGGCAGAGCTTGGCTCATGAACCACCACCCCCTGAGCCCAACCCTCCAACCTGTTTGTGACCCACCCGGTTGTCCAGCCCTCCAAACCATAGCATCCCGCCTTGGATACCAGGATGGTGGGAGAAGGTGTCAAAATCCTTCTTAAAGTCAAGGCAATTGTCATCCACAGCTGTCATCCCCTCAACCACAGATCCCATCATTGCATTGCAGAAAGCAAACAGGACGGTCAATCCGTGCTGACTGTTCCCCTCCCAGGCTCCTCCATGTGGCCAAAAACACGCTCCAAAAGGACTCGCTCCGTGATTCTCCCAGGGATCAACTGGGTGTGGCTGGCAAGCGTGTAGATCCTCAGATCATCCTTTTGGCCTTTTTTGAAGGTGGGGTGCAATATTTGCTTTCCTCCAGTTGTCAGGGATCTCCCCTGATCTCCACCACATTTGAAAGAGCAGCTCTGCAAGTCCATTTCTGTCAGTATCCATTGATGCAGCCTGTTGGATCCCATGGATCCGTATGGATCAAGTTCACTGAAGAAATCCTGACTCAGTCTTCATCCCTGTCGTAGCTCTCTGAACCCTTTCAAAAAGCGTGGAGCCCTGGGAGACCTTGTTGGTGAAGACTGAGGTAAAGGAGGCATTGAGTGTCTCAGTCTTACCTGTGTCTGCTGTCATTAAATCACCCACCGCATTCGGAAATGGGACCTTATTCAGCCTTTTGCTACCAATGTAGTGGTAGAGGCTTTTCTTAGCACCCTCCATTTTCCTTGCAAGTCTCAACCCCACTCGAACTTCGACTTTCCTGACACCACCCCTACACGCCTGGGCAATGTTTATAAATTCCTCTTTTGTAGCTTGCCTCTCCTCTGCGTCCACCTCCCATATGCTGCCTTTTTGCGTTGCAGCTTAGCCCTAAGGTCGCTGCTTAGCCAAGGCCATCTGCTGATATGTCTCCTTGTTTTCCTGAGTACTGGGATGGACTGTTCTTGTGCCTGGAGTATGCTGTCCTGAAGGCTTGCCAGCTTTCCTGAGCTCCCTTGGCCTTCAGAGCTGCCTCCCATGGGATCCCTCCCACCGACCAGTTCCCTGTATAAGCTGAAGTCTTGCTTGAAGTCCAGGATCTGTACTCTCTGCTACTCTCCTTCCTCACTCCCTTTAGGATCCTGAACACTACTACTTCATGGTCACTGCAGCCAAGGCTACCGCTGATTACCACATCCTCAGTCAGTTCTCCCTTGCTAGTGATCAGCAGATCCAGCTGTGTGTCACCCCTGGTTGGCCTGGGAAATTGAGGTTCTTTGTGAGACCCAGGGTCTATGATCCAGAGGCCTCCCTCAGGTACTGTTGCCTCCTTGGCACACTGTCCCAGCTTCAACCCAGGGATTTCCTGGCCCAGCATTGATGTCCTTGTGTTTAAAGCTTTTGGTGGATTTTTCTCTGTGAATGTGGGTGGTTGCTTTCTGAATCTATACAATTCGATATCACTGTGCCCTGAAGCAAGGAATTCCACATTTTTGCATTTTTGTTGAACCCTACTCTGCTGGAGAGCAACCAGCTCCGGCTGGCCCTGAACCAGGGCACTGCCAGCACACCCGCACGGGTTGAGGCCGTGCTGCGTTGCCTTGCTTGCTGCCTTGCGAGGGGGAAGGCAGAGATGAAGGGAGATCAAGTGCCTCAAGCCCAGGCTATGCTCTCCAGCCCGTGGTCAGGTGCCGGCTCTGCATAGCCACAGCAGAGCTCTGGGCACCACTGTATGGCCAGGGAGATACCCTGGATAGGGGACGGTGACGGAAGCTGGCAATACGGGGAGGTGATGGAGGTGTCACTGGGGGTGACAAGAGAAAGGCGCCAGTCCTAGTGCCCATGGGAGCATCTGTATGGGGTCTGGGACATGATGGAGCTGTGGGGCACAAGAGGCAGGTAGGGATGGGGTGTGCTGTGGGACATGGGAGAGGTGTAGTAGCCTGTGGCAGGCCGGACCTGGCCATGGCTAGCACGGTGTGCAGTGCTGGGGGACACTAGTGCTGCGCTGGGCTGAGTGGGCTCTATGTGAGGCTGTGAAGGCAGAATGAGAGGACGAGGCACGGAGGGAGAGTAGTGCTCCATGTACCATGCGCAGCTGCAGCAGGTTCCAGAGAAATACCGTGCATGCAGCCAAGCACATCTTAACAAGGCTGAAAGACAGGCAGGAGCACTGGCCCTGTGCTGCTCAGAAAACCTGGCCCCGTTCCGGACTCGAGCAGGATACTCTGCAGGACCCTGAGTCTCAATCTCCCTCTCTCTTCAAGACCAAGGAGCTGATTGCTGTCAGAAACACATCCCATATGCAATAGCGGGATGCATTCATGCAGCCATTATCTCCTGATGGCAAAGGATTTCCCTTTGGAGAATGGGGTCCTACAGGATAGAACAGGAAAGCTACAGGCCAGAAAACACTCTGCCCGTGCAGCTGGTTTATCCAAGAAGGGGATGGGTTGCCTGGTCCACCCACCAATACCAGTACAGAGAGGGTTTCTGAGACCAGCTGCCCCTTAGTCTTACAAGGGCCTTACTCAGGGGTAGTAACAGTGATTAGAAGTAGGTCTTCAACAGAGAACGCAACGAACCATAGAAACAATTCACCGTGGCTTCCTTCTCACTGCTGATGTGGCTGGGTCTGTGAATGGGAACGTCTGGACTCTTGATGTCAGAGCTCCATGGTCACCACACTCCTGGCCTCACGGAGCACCCTCTGGAGTCCCACCGTGGGGAGAGAGCGCGGGGCTCTGGTATCACTGCTGTCCGACGACACGACACAGAAAATTATCACCCAATACGGGAAGTCTCCCTGCACTTGCACTTTGTGAACACTTCTGTTCTTGCCACATGGGGTTGCAGCTGCACATACTGTAGTCTTGGGCAGAAACACAGCACGCACTTCACCTCTGCACATTGTGCCTGGTGTATCCGTGGTGATCCTGAGAGCTTGTGCGGGTGTCCTGTGCAGATGAGGTGACCCCGCAGCTTTGTCCACGTCTTGTATCTGCATGCTGACCCTGCAAGCTCATGCAGGTGTCTTGTTCCCAGCTGCAGCCTTCTCCTTCTCTCCTTTCTCCTCTCACATAGCTCCTCCTGGGAACAGGCACTCTTGGCCCTGCAGGATGGTCAAAGAAGTCAGAGGTGAGGGTGCTGTAGGGGCTCCATTCAGGCTCAGAGCTCTGACTCCTGCTCCCACATACTCAAGCAGCAGGCCTTGCACAACCCTGAATGGAGTGTTTCCTGGGCTGTTCCATGGACAGCTTGACCCCATTTCCCTCTTATTTCTCAGGCAAACATCAGGAGCCTTGTAAGGAAGCTCCAGTAAAACCAGCTGTTGATCCAAGATTTGGGGTGGGCGCTAAATACAGGGCCTGGGGCTGCCCTGCATTAGCTTCTAGCAAAGTTCCTAGAAAAATATCCAGACTTGGTTTAAAAATTTCCAGGAGTGATGAATTCACCACAGGCCTTGATGAGCCCTTTTGGTGGTTAATTATCCTCACAGCTAAAAACGTGCACCATGTCCCAGACTGCGCGTGCTCTGCAGTCTGCAGCCATGGGTCCCAGCTACACGTGCCAGCGAGACTGAGGCGTCTGCCATACCTAGGAGCTGATCAAAACCCGGTGCTGCCTGTCAGAGAAGTCCCCAGGAGACATCACCCCAGCCGCAGCGAGGATCCGCGCTGACTTCGGGGCTTGTGTCAGGCCCTGCTGAGCGCGGGCTGGCCGCAGGCGGGCGGCCAGCACGGAACGCACACGCAGGGCATCCGCAGTCTGCAGGCACTGCCTGCCTTGGGCAGGAGAGCTCGGGCTGGGGGGGGGCGCGGGCCACAGCCCCACTCCCTCTCCACACAGCGGCAGGGACGCTAAGCAAAACGTCCGGCCGCCTCTC
>NW_009213673.1:4394-18664 GCF_000690835.1 Fulmarus glacialis
AGCAAACTGTCCGGCTGCCTCTCACTGAGCTGACACAGTTAGCTGCTCCTTCAGGTGTTCTGTTGTTCCCGTGGCTTTTCTCTGGGCGCCAGCTTAGCACCACCGCTCCAAGTGAGACTAGGACCAGGCGCAAGTCTCCAGTAGTGGTTGCACCAGTGCTGGTGCAGCAGTGACATGGTCTCTCTTGGACCCTGTGTGGGCTAGTACAGGCAGGGTTTGTGTTAGTCCGTTGGTCCACAGACAGTCCCACAGCAGGATGGGGAGGTGGAATGCTGGACACGTGTGAACGGGGAATTTTTCTGAGGATGCCTTGCCCTGGCTCTACAGCTCCGTTTGCCTCTGATGCCAGACTGGCTCCATGAGGCGGTCTTGCAGGGAGCTGGCTCTGGGTACCGGGAGCAGCCAGGGAGATGGTGCCGTACTGCGTAATAGTGAGAGCTCGTCTTTCTCCCGTTCCCAAAATCTGACCCAGCTCCTGTGGCAGAAAGCTGTGTTTCCAGATAGCTTTCCCTGTGTGTATCTTTCTCAGGATGGTGACCGTCAGAGGATGGTTAAGGTGGGGAAGTGAGGCTGTTCTGAAAGCACCAGAGCCCTTGGCCTGAGGAGCCCAAGGAAAATATCTTACTCTGCTGCAGAGCTTGTTGCTATACAGAGTATTAAAGCAGCTGACATGCATTTTAGAGCACCTTCAGAGTGATAAGCAGCTCTTTTTGAAGGAAAGAAGTTATTAATTTGCCACATAGTGGCATGTATTTGCCACATAGTGTCTATTCCAGTCGCTGTTGCAGCTTATCAGTTTCAGGTGCATTTCCATCTGCAGTGGTAGAGAACGCTACCAGCTAAAACCCAGGCATGGCACACAGCTCAGGTGTGTTGGTGCAGGGCTATTACCCCACTAATAATATCCAACATGGAGCCAGAATACAGGCAACCTGAATACGGGTTTCAGCAGTGTCAGTGAGGTCAGATTTATACTCTCAAATGAGCAGCTCCACAGCAAAGGGAGCTGGGGCAGGAGGGGGGGAGTGCCCAGGGAAGTGGTGGAGTCCCCATCCCTGGAAGTATTTAAAAGACGTGTAGATGAGGCGCTTAGGGACATGGTTTAGTGGGCATGGGGGTGTTGGGTTGACGGTTGGACTTGATGATCTTAGAGGTCTTTTCCAACCTTAATGATTCTATGATTCTATGATTCTATGTTGAACTCGGGGGAATCAGGTGGGTCCAATTTCCCAAAGAGCTTTCTGGCCGGGCTGCTGTCTTGGCACCTGTGGCTCTGAGGGCTCTGCAGCTGGAGCAGGGAAGGGCGATCCTGTTTCACGGCGCTTCTTCTGGCAGCTTCTGCAGGGTCGGGGAGCACGTACTCTGTACAGGGAGCGTGGTGCTCGTTGTGGATGTGCTCTCAGCTTCTCCCCTCAGGCATCCCCGTAGACTGCAGGGCAGGAGAGCTGGTGAGGGTGTGTTGCAGGTGCTGCCCCCCCTCCCTGGGGTGCAGAGCAGATGGTCTGGGGGGAGGGAGGACCCACCTCTACCTGATTTATTTTTTCTTCCCTGGCCCAGCCGTTCTCTGTACTCTCTCTTGTTGTTCCTCCATCTCTGATGATTGGGTGAGTGGCTCAGGTTAGGGGCCCTGCCCAAAGGAAAGAGCTGTTTGCAGCCCCCAGCTGGGCCCTTTCCTTGGCGCGTGTGCAACGTTCCTGTGCTTCTCGCTCACGGGAGCCGAGGCCCCAGCGCTGCTGCTGGGAGGAGCTGTGGCTGACGAGGCCTGAACTCCACTTCACCCGGGCCTGGCCCAGCTGCCTCCCTCCTGGCTCCGTCCTCTAGCTTTGTTCTCTGTGCAGAGCTCCCAGCTGGTGGATGAGCCATGGGCAGTGATGCTGGGGTCAGGGGGAAGGAGCTGTTTTCTGCTGACCTGCGCTCTGCAAGGAGCCCAAGGAGGAACTGGAGCCTTGCAAGCAGGGAGCAGTTTTAATCCTCCTGCTGTGTCCGTAACTGCAAATGCAGTTCATGTGCCCCAGGCTCCGGAGGGCCGTGGTTGTCACAGGGCAATGCCACCTTCAGTCACCATCCTCAGAGCCCAGGGCTGCTGGGCACAGAGCTCTGAGAGCAGGACAGAGACGGGGTCATGGTGAAAGGGGGCTGTTTTTCTTCCTGTCTTGTCTTAAGTGGCTTTGCAGAAAAGAAGGAACAGAGGGCCAGGGGCAGCTGCTGCGAAAGTGTGGGTTGTGTCTGGCTGGCCGATCAAGCTGGGTGCAATGGGTGTGCTAGATCCTTGGCATCTGTGTGAGGCTTGGCCTTTCTGCACCCCCTCTCCGTATGGCCTTTTCCTTTGCTAGGGCAAGTCTGTTGACCTGGCTCGTGGATGTTGCCCCAGGGGTGCAAGAAGGGAGGTATCACCTGAAACAAGGCACCTCTCGTGGTGCAGGGACCCGTGGCAGCACTGTGCATAGAAAGCATGGTGCAGCTCTTGCAAGTCTGCAATGCTGTGCTCCCCCACCTCTGTGTCCCCTCACAGGGACCGGGCCAGCATAGGCTGATCCTGGCGTGCCCCACAGCTGCCTGCAGCACTGCCCAGGGCACTTTCTGCTGCCAGTGAGACCCTGGGAGGCCCTGTCCTCTTGCAGGGAGGGCTGCAGAGGAGGTGGTGGCTTGTCTGGGACAAGGCAGGGTTGAGGCAGTAACTGCCGGTCTGCTTTACTGTGGCCAGCTTTGAGGATGGTGTACTGGTTGTGGGCCACGGAGCAGACGGCAGCACTGGGTTGTGGAGGTGGTGGTGGTGACGGGCTGGGTCTGGCTGGTGATCTTCTCTGTGATGCTGGCCCTGCTCATGTAGTGCCTTCCCTCATCCAGGTGACAGCCACAGATGCAGACAGCGGCACATTTGGCTCACTTTCCTACTCCATTGGTTCTGGCATCGGCAGTGTTGTCCCCACGCAGTTCAGCATCGACAAGCACACGGGGCAGCTGTGCACTGTGCAGCCTCTGGATCGTGATGAGGGCACGTCTGCCTATGATTTCACCATCACTGCTGTTGATGGGGTGAGTGCTGGAGAGGCCGTGGGGATGCGATACTGCTGATTCAGCACTGTGCAGGGGATACTGTTGTCCTTGCCCCTGCTCTTTGCACCATCTCTGACCTGGTCCTTCCACAGGGTGGCCTGAACTCCATGGTGTATGTGAAGGTTTTCCTGGAGGACATAAATGACAACCGGCCAGTGTTTTACCCGCTGGAGTATGCTGCCAGCATCAGCACACAGAGCATGCCAGGTACAGCTGTGCTGCGTGTTACTGCCCACGACAAGGATGAGGGGCTGCACGGGAAAGTGACGTACCGCATTGTCCTGGGAAATTCACCCCCTCTCTTCTCCCTCAACAAGGACACAGGTGAGACGGAGCTCAGGGGGCAGCCAGAGTAGGCAGCAATCAGAGTAGGGGGATGCGGGCAGGTGTAAAAGCCAGCCTGAGGGTCACTGCTTGGCCATCTCAGCAGTGCAATCTGCCCCCAGAATATGTCTGTTCCTCTCCCTGCCACATTTTCCCTGCCTCTGCTTCTTGAGCCTCTGGCAGCCCCTTCCCAGACTCAGTCTCTGACCTCCCTGCTCTGTTCCTCATCTTCCTTCCTCTCCCTCTTTCCCCATTCCTGACTCTCTGCACCTTTCCTCCTGCATGCTGCTTTGCCCCATCAGGCTGTATCCTGCTTAGTTTCTTGTCCCTGCCCAGTTCCCTTCTCTCCCCTGCTCAGTTTAGTCTCCTTCCCTATAACTCTCTGTCGCACTCGGTCCCACCTTTCTCATTGGCTGCATCTGCTCTGCCTTGCTTTGGCCACCAAAGCCAGAGCAGTTTCTGCTGGGGAGGTGACTGCACGGGCGTGTGGTGCCAGGGGCTCGCAGCAGGACAGGCAAGTGTCCTGTGCTCAGCACAGGCTTCAGGCTCTCTCCACACTGGTCCCCAAGTTCCCAGAATGTGTCTGGGGTGAGACAGGCCTACCAGCCATCCTAATTCAGGGCCGCCTCCTCTGTAGGGCCTGTCGAGGACGGTCCTTCACTTCTACATTTCCTCCAAGACCCTCCCCACAGCCCGGATCCCACCTGCTGTGACCCTCACCCTGCGCCCCACATTGGAAACCCTAGTCCCTCCTTTCCCTCTCCCAAGACCTGCCCTCTGGCTCGTTTCACCCAGCCCTTACCACTGCTTAGCTCAGGGCTGGGCTTAAGGTTGAGAAAGGAAGATCTGGGGAGGCTTTCCCAGGAGGGTTCCTCTTCTTTGCTCCAGTTCTTCCACGGCGAGCTCTCCCCTGCGACGCGCATTGTTTGCTGCCCCCTTAGCTCTTTCTTTTCAAGCTTATGGTTTGGCCTGTTCCCTTGATGCCGGATGACAGGCAGGGGTGCAGGCATAGTGCCCTCTGAACTGCTTTCTTCCCTAGGTGTCATCTCCCTCTCATGGTCCCTGAGCGGTAAAGCCAACACCCTGGTGCAGCTGGTGATCTCTGCACAAGATGGTGGGGGCCTACAGGCACAGCCAAATGCCCGGGTGAACATCAGCATCGTGGAGGGCACGGTCTCACCCCCTGTCTTTGAGCAAGCTCAGTACTTCTTCACAGTGCCTGAGGACATGCTGCAGGGTGCCAGTGTGGGGGCTGTCCGGGCCCAGAACCCTCCAGGTACGGCCTTTTGTGTGCAACCACTTTCCCCGTCCCTGCATCATCTTGAAGGTCCGGTACCACACTTCCTCACAGAGCAGCCCTGTTCTGGGAGCTCCACGCACGCACAGAGGCACGCACATCTGAATGTGCACCAGTGCGATTGTCACTCAGCTCAGTGCATGCTCTCACACATGTGCTTACACACGTGTGTACACACACGCTTGTGCACATGCATCTGTGCATACATGCACATGTACACAGTGCTACTGTGCACCTCCCGACCAGAATCTGCTGCAGACAGCACTGCCCAGCTCTGCTGCTGTCTGTAGGGGGCTGAGGAGGCGAGCTGGGTACACAAATCATTCTTCCAGTCTTCATTTCCTTGTCCACAGGTCATGCTGATGACATCTTTTATTCCATCTCCTCCGGGGATCCTCATGGCTACTTTTCCATCGACTCTGCCTCCGGGCAGCTACGCACCAGCCTGCCTCTTGATCACGAGTCCCAGGCAGTCCTCATTCTGGATGTCCAGGCCCGAAGCGGTTCACCTCCTGCCTATAGCAACACACGTGTGAAAATCTCTGTGTCAGACGTGAATGACAATGTGCCAGTGTTCCCAGCCCCCTCCGACTCCATTCTGCTGCCAGAGGCCACAGAACCTGGGACTACAGTGTACACTTTGCAGGCCGAGGACCGTGACAGCGGTGCCAACGGTCAGGTGAATTTTGAGCTGGTGTCTGGAGGTGATGGCACCTTCAGCGTGGAGCGCTCATCGGGGGCGGTGCGACTGATCGGGGCCCTGCAATATGAAGCCAGCGCAGCCTACAGGCTGGCCATCGTGGCCCGAGACAGCGGCATTCCCCAGCTCAGCTCCACGTTCACGCTGCTGGTGCATGTGCAAGCCGAGCACGACAACGGACCCATCTTTGACACGCTCACCTACCGCGTGGAGGTGCGGGAAGGTGTGCCTGTCTCCACCCGCTTCCTGCAGGTGCGGGCCCTGGCACGCGATGCAGAGTCCACGACCCTTACCTACCACTTGCGTGCAGATGGGGATGCTGCCAGCTTTGGCATCATGCCTGAGAGTGGTTGGCTGTATGTCAAAAGCGCACTGGACCGGGAGACGCGGGACCTGTACGTGCTCACAGTGCTGGCCTCGGCAGGAGGCAGTGGTGCAGGGGGGGAAGCCCGGAAAACGGGCACCAGCACTGTACGGATCAGCATCACTGATGAGAACGACAACAGCCCCCGTCTGAGTGAGGAGCGTTACTTCTTCACTGTTCCTGAGAATCAGGCTCCTGGTAGCAGTGTGGGGAGGGTGATGGCAAGTGACCGGGATGCTGGGCAGAACAGCCGGCTCACCTACCGCCTGCTCCAGCATGATCCCAACTTTCTTATCCACACACAGACAGGTGAGAGACTTCCTGGCTTCCTAGGCTGGGGCTGGCTGGGGAGAAAGCCCAGGGCAAGTCAAAAGTGATGCGGGCCAGGCCAGTGCCGCAACATAATATTCATCTTCCTATCCCTGTGGTGCTGGGCTCCCCAGCAACGTAGCTGAGCACAGGCCCTTTTCTAAAGAGGTTTTTGGGCTGAGCTGTGTCCCCCCTTCTCCCTCACAGGGGAGCTCAGCACCAAGCATAGCCTGGACCGGGAGCAGCAGTCCAGCTACCAGCTCTTGGTGATCGTGCAGGATGGGGGAGCACCACCCCGCAGTGCCACAGGAACCATCTATGTCACTGTGCTGGATGAGAATGACAACGCTCCTGCTTTCCTTCACGTGGCCAGTGGTCAGGAGCTGCCCGTGCAGGTAGGGGCAGCAGGCTGGAGCCCTGGTGAGGCAGGGGTGTGATAGCCTCTGGGTTTGGGGGCAGGTGGTTCTGCAGGGGGAAAGGGAGTGGGCAGGGGCACCCAGGAGAGTTTCAGGGTGGGAGGTAAGCAGGCACAAGTTGCATCCGTGCAGCAGCCAGGGCAGTCTGGTAAATCTGATTGAGATGTGGTAAGATGGGCACGTCCTTGGGAAATACAGACATCCCTGTGCACAGAGCAGGTGAGGACTGCAGAGGGCTCTGAGACCGACAGGACTGACCAGCAGGCAGAAGCTCTTGGCTCACACATGCCTGCAAGGAGGGAAGGCGAAAGAGAGCCCTAAACCTGACCCAGCGGAGCCAGGGGTAAAACACTTGCAGGCAGGGAGGCACGGCGTGCCATTAACTTCTGGGTCTCAGGACTTTTGGTATAGCCACTCAGCTTTCTGGGAGGTGAAGAAAGCACTGCCCAGCTGGACTTTGCACTCACAAGGGTCTTCTGAGAATCTGCTATGGGTCCCAGCCCAGCTTTCCCTCTCAGCACTGTGTGGTGGCAGCGGTCACCTGGGCACTGAGTGTGCTGCAGACCGAGTTATGTCTGTGCTGCTCAGCAGAAGTGGGTGAGGACCAACCTTCCACCCCAGCTGGCTGCATCTGCTCTGCTGTGGCCCCTGTGGAGTGGGGTGTGTGGCGAGGGCTCGCTGGAGCCGGCTGAGTGGTGCTGGCAGCCACGGAGCAGGATGGGCAATCGAGGCCCTGTCCTCATCGCCTCTGCACGGAGTGGGGAGAACCTGCAACCGAAAGGATGTGCCTGCTCTGCATGTTGCTGCACTTCAGGCAGTGTGCTCAAAGCCACTTGCGCCGTGCTGGGTTTAAAACATCACGGTGATTGCAGCCTTTCTCTGTCACAGGTCCTGCCTGAGATGCACACTGGAGGCAGGTCAGAGCAGGCAGGACTGTATTGGCAGGTCACGGCTGCGCCTGGGTGGCCATCAGCACAGGACCCTGGGGACGCTCTGCGTCTCTAGGCGGCCCTTCCCTGTTCATTACTTTTTCCCTTCCTGTTCCAGGTCGCAGCCGTCCCTTGCCCAGCCGCCTCCTTGCATGGCCAGCTGGCACTCTCTGCTTGCAAAACTGGCAAGGCTTGGCCTGGATGGAGGCATCTCTCAGGGCCTGGTGGAGGCAGAGGAAGGCAAAGTTAGTCTTGTCCTCTCTCTGATCAAGGTTCTCGCCTTTGAATCACTCCTGCAGGCCAGGGACCAGCCAGGACTGTGGCATTGCTGAGACTGCAGCTGAACAGGCTCTGCAAAATGGCGTTGCTCACACTCTGTGTCTGCAGTCTGCTGAGTGTCCCGTCTCCTGTGCGGGGACACCCGCCGCACACTCACACAGCAGGCTCTGCAGTTCATTCCAGTGTTTGGGGGCATGAAATGCTGGGAGTGTCCTGCTAGAGCTCGGGAGGTCTCTTATACAAAGCTACCACAAAAGCATATGCATCCTTCAGGAGGCAGAGCAAGGCTGGGACAGATTTAGAGTCCTGAAGGCAGGTAAATGCTATGACAGTTTTGAACTAAACAAGTATTTGGGCACTTTGGTTTGAAGCTCTCCTGCTACAAACACTGGTAGAGAAGGGTGAAGCACAGGAAGAGGCCACTTCTAATCATGATTTAGGTGTAGAAGAAAGGCTCGGAGGGAAAAGTTAAAACTGAATGATAAATGCAAAGCTCAGTGATGTATTGCAGACTTGCTCAGTGAAATATTCATATTATTGTTCATTAGGCAAAGCAGAGGGAGATTTCTGTATCGGCACCTTGCTTTAAGCATCACCTGGAGGGGTATCTCCCACTGTAGGGTTGTGAGATGAGCTTGTCCGCCACATTGGTAACGCACTGGCAGGACCAGCTGGTGTTCACGCAGGAACTGCAGCAGTAATGGATCCTCCCAGGGAATGATTGCTAGGAAAGGGGAGAGGGAGCAAAGGGAAGGAAGAAGTGGTCTGTTTTGACAGAGGGAGGATGTCACTGGTGGGTGCCTAGGGCTGGTGCTGGTATCCTTGCTATTTAGCATTTTCGTATATCCTCCAGAAGAGGTGCTTGTTTTTTGACGTTACTGGTCTATTCATAGTAATAAAGGTTAGGGCTCCCTGTGAAGAACTGTAGAAGAATCTTGTTCTACTGTTCAATTAGGAAAGAAGATGGGAGATGAAATTCACTGTTGTTAACTGGAAAGTGATACACATGGCAAAAGACAATATGAATTTCACTTACACAGTGGTGGACTCTGAACTGGCTACTTAAGTTTAGGGAGAAGACTGGGGCATCGCCGTGAATGCTTTGTGAAGATGTCAGCTCAGGGCTCAGCCGCAGTCAAAAAGGCAAATCGAATGCTGAGTTTTATTAGAAAAGAAACAGAGAATGAAAGAAAACATCATTACCCTACATCTCAAATTCTGCACACGCTCTCTGCCCTGCCTCCATTCCACTAAATAAGCAGTAGTGCTAGAAAAGGTTCAGAAAAGGATGTTAATGTGATCTCCAGTAGATAATGGTTTCCATGCAGAAAGAAAATACTTGAACATTCTTTGGCATGGAAGAAACTACAAGAATATAACAGAGGTGTGCAGTGAATGGCACAGAGAAAGTCATGGGGAAATTAGAAGTTCCTTTTTTCACAAGACCTAGGCAGCTCCATCAGAAATGACCAGGCAGCAGGTTTAAAATAAACAAAGGCAGTACTTTTTCATGCAGAACATAATTAAATTGTGAAATCATTGCCAAAAGTTGCATGGGTTCAAAGTTAGATGAATTCATGGAAAGAAAAAAATCCATCAAAGGCTGTTGGACAAAAATATGATCTGTGGCTCAGGAAGTGACTTAGCCACAGACTGCTGGAAGCTGGGAAGGTTTCACAGGAGGATTATTCCATACGTACCCTACTTCTCGCATCTTCTCTATATATCCACTGCCAGTCACTGTCAGAGCTGTGCGAGTGGTTAAGATGGCTCTCTGATCTTTGGACCAGGCTGGTATTTGTAACAACCTTCTTGGAGGGTGGACATCAGACATCACAAGCCTGCCTGGTGGCAATTTTACGAAGGCTGAGGTTTTTGCAGAGGCAAGACCATTCTATTGCTGTTTATTCCTCTGTTTGTGCATCTGAAATGGCCTGTGTATGTGGAGCCTGTGTGGATGCTGCTCGTTGAACTCCTCTGCTGAGTCACTGCTTTCCTCAGACGGAGTTTGATTCCCTGTGGAGGAGGAGTGTGGCCGTGCACGCGAAGCAGGAGCCCCTTGTACCCTGGTTGAGGGCAACTAGCGACCGCACGGGGGGCAGGCCCTGCCCCAGCCTCTTACAGAAGAGGGGTTGGAAGGGGCCTCCTAAGCATGGCCCCACTCAGAGGTGTCCACGCAGACACTCCCTTTCACAAGCAGCCAAGCTATATTTAGAAGGTCTTCTGCCTCCATCACTGCTGTGAAATGCTGTTCCAGATTCCTTGATCTGGTAGTTAGAAACCGTTTCTTAATTTCCAGCCTAAACTAATTTCTGACCACTTTATACTCATTTGTTCTTGTGCCAATATTGTGTTTTTGCTTAAACAGCTCTTCTCCCTCCTTGGCATTTCCCTCCCCTCTCCCCAGTGTTTACAGAGTGCAGTCACATCACTGCTTGGCCTGGCTAAACAAGTCCAGCTCCTCTGGTCTCCCCTCCCGAGCGCCACCAGCGTGGTGCCAGGCATTGACACTTGCCTCCTCTCAGGAGCTTGCAGCCTTTTTCCTTGGATCCTTGCTCGGATTCCACTTGGCTTTTTCATAAATGCATTAAAGTGGTACCACACAGAGATCACCTAGCACAGCTGGATCTGTGAGGATGATTTGTGCTGAGGGATGTGCTGATAGGATGTGAATTTGAGGTCTGTAGCCTCAGGATGTGAATTTGATGTCTTCTGGTGTGGAAGAGTCTGTGCCAAGCGGGGAACCTGCTCTACCGGTGAGGTTTGGGTAGGTGCTGGAGGAGAGACAGGTCTGCCAGCAGGCATGGGTTGTTTGCTGAGGGTACTCCCAAAAACTGATAGGTGGGGAGGGGCAGTAATGGGGATGCGTCCATTTCCATAACTATCCAGGAAAGGTGCTTGCATGCAATGCTGTTACGTGTGGTCTCTGTCAGGAAGCTGGTAACTCACCTCAGAATGTGGGGTTAGCTGAGCACGTGCATAATTAATGTCTTGATGGTACTGTGATGCACTGGCATAAAATGGTGGTCTTAAGTGCCTACAGACCAGCAGTCAGCAGTGCTAACTTGGAACAGAGGAGAGAAGGGAAAAGCCCTAAGAGTCCAGAGCCCAGGAAGAACTGCCAGCTGCATTTCCAGAGATCGCAAACCTCCCTGGGCTGGCTGGTGGGAACTGAACATCACCTTCAGTTGGCAGGGTGACTGGGCTCTGAGCCTGTCAGCGCTCACACCTTTGCATTTGCAGCTGAAGGGGTCTGTTGGGGGCAGCGAGAACCGGGACTGTCGTGAAGCCCTGGATTTTCCTAACTGTAGAGGCTTTGGGTGTAACATGGGTGAAATAGTGTCCTCCGATCACCCTGCAGCTCACTGCTGCAGCATGCCCCAACACTGCTAAGCTGGTTGTTAAACAAGGCAGAATGGGAGGAGGGCTGGCAAGGCAGAAACTCCCTTTGCCAGCTTTGCTGCGGACTTCTCCATGTTGTCCGGCCTCAGGCACAGCCTGTGGGTCTTGCCAGGGGGTCTGTGCCTTGGGCGAGGTGCAGGGCTGGTGTAGGAAGGTGCAGATCCTGTGCCATGCTCGGGGGTTTGTGGCGGTAGTCTGAAGGGTGCCCTGTGCCACTCAGCTGCTCCCTGGGCTGTGCTGCAGGTGCTGGAAGAGAAGCCATCGGGACTTCTAGTCGCCTCCCTGCAGGCCAAGGACCCCGACGAGGGTGAGAATGGGACCATCATCTACTCACTGATAGGTATGAGCTGCAGAACTGACTAATTGATGCTGCTCTCTGCCTTGCAGCCATCACCCTTGTGGGCAGATGGGTGCCCGCTGCCCAAGCCCTGCCACACCGCACTCCCTCCTCCATCCCTACCTGCCCCCTGCCCTCTTTCCTCTCTGCCTCTCCCTGCAGCATTTCACCTTCTTTCTGCAGGAGCCTGGGCAGAGCGTTTCACACTGCACATGGCTACTGGAGAGTTGCGGACTGCCACAGTTCTACGCCGGTCTGATCGTGCTGAGTACATCTTCACTGTGACAGCCAGTGACCGGGGCACGGTGCCTCGCAGTACGTCAGCCATCATTCGCATTCAGGTATCCAGCACCCCAGCTCCCCTTGTCCCTGCACCATCTACCCCTCGCTCGCCCCTTGGAGGACACCATCCAGCTCCTTGGCAGCCTTCCTCCCCACCTTCTCACCCTCCACCGCCTTCATCCCAGGCACCCTCTGCCCTTGCTCGGCTGTTGATCCAGCCCTAAAATCTGTGTGGAGAACCTGGGACGGGAAGGGATGGGTCTATCTGCCGCTGTGCGTGTTCTCATTTGTGAAGTGGTCAACAGCATTAATAGTAAGCAGTTCTGCCTTTTCCAGACTTGGACAGCCAACCCTGTCCTAAATATGCTGTTGCAGGGAAGACCTTAGAGGTCCCCTGCACAGAGAGATTAGTTCTTCCCAGCATCTACTGAAAACAGTGTTCCTGACAGGCAGGGTGTTCCTCAGATCCCTGTAACTTTGGCACTCACTGTCTGGTGTATTGCCCAGACAGCCAAGTCCTTTCTCTGTTGTTAGTAATGAGCTTCCTTTTACAGCAGAGACTCCGGTTTCCCCTTAGTCAAGCACTTCCACAGTACACCATTTCACATATTCCTGTCCCTGTTCTTGCAGTTCCCAAGGCCATTTGACAATCCTTGTTTGATATCCTGCTGCTTCCCTGTGCTGGCAGTGCCCTCTAACATCATCAGCAAGTTCATAACGTACTTAGCTTTCTTTTGCCCTTGCACCTATCAAAAGTGAATGTCAGCACCAAAAGCCATCTCTGCAAAGGCCTGCTAATCACTCTCCTTGAGCCAGTTGATCTTTTAGTCCTTTCCATCACACAGCCATACTCGTACTGTGCCTTTCCCCAGTTTAATGAGTGATCTCCCATGTGCTACTGCATCAGAGCCCAGCTAAAACCCAGACGAGTTAGATACACTGCGTTTCCTTTGACTTTGAGGAGACAAGCACCAGACACATCTGCCTTTAGCCATTCCACAATACATTTTATACCATTTCCTTTTCATGCCATGTCTGTAACTGTTCTTGTCATTAAAGTTGTTCTACAGCCTTCAAAATGTTGAGGCCACGCTGGCAGGCTGGTTGTCCCTGAAGTGCTTGTTTGCATCCCTATAATGTAGCTATTTGCTTGACAGTCGGTAGTTTTGATACCCCTCTGGGCTGACAGGTTTGCTGTATTCCCTTTTTCCCCAGCTCCTTGGCATGAGTGCGCTGAGTTCTTCAACACGTTTTCCCTTCAGATAACACTATTGCTTTTCATGCATCCTCTCTCCCATCCACAGGTGCACCTCATCCCCAAATTAACTTCGGTATCTTTAATAAAAGTAGCGATAGTATTTATTTATCTTTGGGTCGTACTGGGTTATCTTTCTCCTCTGTGCCTCTCATCTGGATGAGCGTTACCTCTCTTCTTGCCCACTCTTGCTTATGTTTTGCAGAATTGTTTCTGCTGGTGCCTGTTGCCTTTGCAGTATGTAACACAATCACAGAATCACAAGCTCACGGAATGGTTGAGGTGGAAAGGCACCTCTGGAGGTCTTCTTGTCCAATCACCCTGCTCAAGCAGGGCCACGCAGAGTCAGTTGCCCAGGACCATGTCCAGGTGGCTTTTGACTGTCTCCAAGCATGGAGACTCCACCACCTCTCTGGGCAATCTGTGCCAGTGCTTGGTCACCCTCACAGTGAAAAGTGTTTCCCGACGTTCAGAGGGAACCTCCTGCGTGTCAGTTTGTGCTCACAGCCTCTGGTCCTGGCACTGGGCACCACTGGGAAGAGCCTGGCTCTGCCCTCTTTGCACCCTCCCTGCAGGCATTGATATACTTTGATAAGATCCCCCCGAACCTTCTCTGCCCAGTCAGCAGCTCTGTCTGTCCTCACCTACCCTAGCTCCCCAGGTGAAGCTCGTCTTTCACCCTGTCAAACCCGCACTTACTCTCAGTATGTTTTTCAGGTTGCTGTTCATCTGTTAGGCCACAAGAGCTGAGACCTTGCCTCCCGACACCTGCTCTCTGCAGGGCCCATGTCCCTCTCTCCACTGGCTCCCCGATAGGACCTCCTGGCACACAGCACCCTGGCGCGTGCCCCTCACTGCTGCCTCTCCTCACAGGTACTGCCGTCCTCCCGGGTGCTGCCACGGCCTGATGCCACTGTGCTGACACTGCACCCTCTCGAGGGGGTCAAGCCGGGGTCTGTGATCGGCTCAGTGGCACCCCCAGATGCCCCTGCGCGAGGACAGCTGACCTACACAGTGGTAGGAGGCGGTGGGGATGGCACCTTTGTGGTTGACAGTGTGACGGGGGAGATTTACGCTGCCCGGGAGTTGGACTATGAAGCTGGGGCGCGGCACGTGCTTCAGGTGAGTGCTGAGGACACGCAGCACGGCTATCCCTCCAGCCGACTGGTGCTAGTACAGATCCACGTGCAGGACTGCAATGACCAGGCGCCCACCTTCCCTGAAGACCCCATCACCATCGTGGTGCCCGAGAATGCCCAGGCTGGCTCGTCCATCTTCCCCTTCCAGGCGCTGGACGGGGACGGTGTGGGGCCCAACAG
>NW_009213673.1:18865-22044 GCF_000690835.1 Fulmarus glacialis
TGACTGATGAGAATGACAACGCGCCCGTGTTCCTCTCACCTGCTGCCGTCAGCGTCATGGAGGACCAGCCAACGGGGTTCGTGGCACTGCATGTGGTGGCCCAGGACAACGATCTGGGAGAGAACGGGCGTGTGAGCTACTCATTGCGAGCAGGCAACAGTGACGGCCGCTTCCACCTTAACCCCAGCACTGGTGAGGGCCCAGGAGGATGCAGGGTGGGCGGCAGGGACACTGGGAACGCGGGGGCTGAGGAGGGTGCAGGGGTACATGGGGATGTAGCATGGCGCACAGGAGGAGGGCATGGGCTGGGGAACCTGGAGGAGGGAGGCTTGTGGGGTGCGGAGAGCCCCGAGCATAGCACCTGGTTGGCATGATACTGCTGACTCTCTTGAGACCTGGCTGTCCCTGGCTCACCCCAGAGCCTGCAGCCTTGTGATAGCTCTGTCCTGGGAGCAGTCGGCCCTGGTGCCATGCGGTCCCAGCTCGCCCCTCTCCCTGTGTCTGCAGGCGCGCTCTCCATTGTGCGGGCTCTGAACCGGGAGGAGGTGGTGCAGCACAACCTGACCGTGGTGGCCATGGATCACGGTTTCCCACGCCGCTCTGCCACACAGCTACTGTCCGTGCTGGTGCTGGATGTCAACGATGAGGCTCCCACTTTTGAGAAACCTGAGTATGAAGCACACGTCATGGAGAACTTGCCAGCTGGCAGCCCTGTGCTGCAGGTGCTGGCCACGGACCGGGACCTGGGTGAGGATGCAGGGCGAGGGTGAGCTGCCTGGTTTGGTCAGGGGCCCTTCTGGAGATGCAGCACTCAGGACTGGGTGAACTCTGCTCCCTCCCACCTGGTTTGGAGAGCCTGGCTGACCATGGAGGGAAGGATTGTCACCTGGCCTGGAGATGAGAGATGGGCCGAATCCTGGGAGAAGCTGAGAATAAGAACAGGGGCTGTGATCCCCTCTGCTCCCCAAGACAGTGGTCTTTGTTCCTTGGAGGTTCCTCGGCCTATCTTCCCTTCCACAAGCTGGGCTGGGCTGGGACCTCCTTCCACCACACATCTCTGCTCCAGCTCTACTTGCCGGGGAGTGAGATCATCCTCTCCCACAGCCTGTGTGACCCCTGGGTGGGAAGCCTGGGAGGAGGGAGGTGCAGGGCTGTGAGCCAAATGAGAGGCTCCTGGCGTTGCTGCTGGGCTGCCCTCAAACCGTGTTCCTCCCTGCAGGTGCCAATGGGCAGGTGTCCTATGGGGGTCTCTCTGGGGGGCCGTTCTCCATCCACCCACAGACGGGGCTTATTGTCACCACACATGGCCTGGACCGCGAGGAGCAGGAGCAACACGTGCTGATGGGTAGGGCTGTGCCGGTGCATGAGAGGGGTGCAGCGGGCGTCGGGGTAGGGAGCACAGGGGAGGCAGATGGGTGCTCCCCACTGCTGGGGTAGGGCAGTATTGCAGGGAGGGCAGGCCATGGGAAGTGATGGGGGTTTGTGCGGCACGCAGGGTGGTTTGAGCATACAGGAATGCAAGTGATCCCATGCCTGGCTGCCCCTGTGATTGTCAGGGCATTTGCATATGACAGCCTTGATAGTAGCTCCCAGTCAGCAGGGTAGCCTGCAGTGCTCTTGTGGTGTTCCTGCAGTCTATGCACAGGATGGTGGCCTGCCCCCCAACCTCTCCAAGGCAACTGTGCGGATAACAGTAGGGGATGAGAATGACCATGCACCACACCTAGAGAGTGAGTCCTGCTCTGTGGAGGTCCCTGAGAACCAAAGCCGTGTGGCACTCTACACCCTGCGGGCCACCGATCCTGATGGAGGCGAGAACGGGCGCTTGGAATACCACGTGGCAGGTGAGGTGCACAGGGAGCTCTGTAGCTTCTTTCTCGGCAGTAGGTAAAGGCTGTTCACCCTGGGTTGCCTGTGGCTCTGGGAAGCGTCACCTCTGGCAGTTCCTGTTCCACTTCAGTTCTTTCCTGCTCCAAACCACATGTAGCTGCTGCCACCGCTCAGCCCTCTAGTTTGTCTGCCCCCAGTAAAGAGCACCCCAAGATCTGGACAGGCTGCACTTCCTCATTCCCCAGGCTCTTGTCTGGTTCCCCAGGCTTGGACTAGTTCCATACCTCTCTTGGCTGCTCTGACCTGTTGAATTTACAGGTTGCTAAATGAGATCTCTTTGCTGTTATCATGCCATGCATTATCTGGGGGCTCCCTGTGGCAGCAACACTGGCCTGTAAGCTGTTGGAGCCAGTTCTTACACACAAACACACACACACACACAGAGCTGGACCAAGGAGGTTCAATCCCACTGGGGCCTTACAGAGAACAGCTCGCTCCACCCTTCCTGCCAGGCCACACTGGGATGGACTTCATGCTGTCCTCTCTGAGCAGCATAGGGCAGGTCCTTCCTTGTACCAGTTGTAGTCATGCTGTCTTGTTCCCTCTCTTCTTTTCCAGATGGAGACCCTGGGCAGGATTTCAGCCTAGACCCAGTCTCTGGTGTCCTCTCCACTGCACGTGCTCTTGACCGGGAGCAAGTTGCTTCCTACAGCCTCACAGTGGTGGTGCAAGACCACGGCACCCCCCCACGCAGCGCCATCATGTCAGTGAACGTGCGGGTGTTGGACCTAAATGACAACGCGCCTGGTTTTGCTCAGGCCACTTACGTGGTGGAGGTGCCAGAGGACTTGCCTGTTGGTGCCCTGGTGCTGCAGCTGGTGGCTGAGGACCCTGACGAGGGCACCAATGGGCAGGTCTCTTACTACCTGGGCAACGAGTCACTTGGCATGTTCCAGGTCGAGCCGCAGAGTGGGCGCATCAGAAGTGCCCAGGCGCTAGACCGGGAACGCCACCCCAGTTACAGCTTCCTGGCCAAGGCTGTGGACTCAGCACCGTGGGAGCCCAAGAGCGCAGCTGTGCGTGTCATGGTCACGGTGCGAGATGTCAATGACCACGCCCCTGCCTTCCTGCACAGCCCACTCACTGTCAACTTGTCCCGCCACACACCACTCAAACAGGTCGTGGCCACCATGAGGGCAGAGGACAGGGATGCAGGTGCCAATGCCTCCATCCTCTATCGCCTTGCCACCCCCAACTCTGCCTTCGCAATCAACTCCTACACAGGGGATATCCAACTGCTGCAGCCCTTGGGCTCGCTCAGCCAGCGCCAGCGGACGCTCCTCAACCTG
>NW_009213673.1:22075-31725 GCF_000690835.1 Fulmarus glacialis
AGCACTCTCCTCTACCGGTGTGGTGGTGATCCATTTGCAGGAAGAGCTCTACCGGGGGCTGCGCTTTCCTCGGAGCACCAGTGATGTGGCCCTGCCAGAAAATGCTGCCCCAGGTATCAGCTGGGCAGAGTGACCAGCCAGTACTGGGATGAAATGGGACAGGACAGAAGGGGAGGTGGGTGCTGGGCTGACAAAGCTGTGGGAAACTCAAACCAGGGCCTTGGGAAGCCCCATTATGCTTTGGGTAGACCCAAGGGACTGCAGGGTCTGACTGGTGCCCAGGCTGTTCAGGGTGGTCATCCCTGTGGGTTTGCCTCCGGGCGTTCAGATCACTGTAGGTAGTCACAGGGGCCCAGTTGCTCCTGGAAGTTCTCCAGAGGTCACAGTGAGACCATAAAGGGGCCATGGACAGGCCCCACAAATCCTGGCTCCCAGCCCAAAGTTACCATTAGATCTCTCTTCCTCTGGCAGCAGTGTCCTCAGGCAGAGCTGTGTTCCTGTGGCACAGCACGTGCGGCCCACACACCACCCTGACCCTCTCTGCCGTCTGCCCCAAGACTCTGCTGTCCCTTCACACTGTTTCACTCTCTTCCAGGCACTGCCGTGGCAAGCATCCAAGCTATGCACACGGGGGGCTCTTCTGGGCGCATCACGTACAGCATCGTCAGCGGCAACGAGAAGAATGCTTTCCTTATCCAGCCCAGTTCAGGTACAGCACCAAGACCTGGGGAAGCAGCAAGTGGGAGGCCACCTATGCTCTGCCAATGCCTGCTCAGCTATCACAAGGCTCAGAGCCCCCCCAAAGGCACAGGAGCACAGTCCACACCTCTATACCAGTAAATTAAATAGTGTTAGTATTTGGACGTGGACACTAACCTGTCATTGTCCAGAGGTTGCTAGCACAGCTCCCAGCACAATTTTGGTCCCTCCTAACTGGACCTTTCCCCAAAAACTCCTAGGCCCAGTGCAGGAGTTAGCAGAGGCCGAGACCATTGCTAAGATGCAGTCTGGGTGCAGCCCCTGCCTTAGACAGCAAGTTCAGCCAAATGACACAACCGATGTTGGGGCCTCAGAGCCAGGCACCTGGACTGCCGCACTCCGTTCCCCGGTGTGCATGAAGCTGCTGCGACTGCAGCACTGCTGTGGATTCATGGCTGTCTCCGTGCAGTCCCAAAGGTGACAATAAATGGGGAACCACTCACTGTCCAGTGGGCATTCTAAAGAGCCCTCCCTCTGTACCAGACTGTGCCTGAGCCATCAGCAGGTGCTGAACATACCAGTGGTGCTTGGAGGTGGCTGATAACCCAGGCAGAGCAGTGAGGCAGGTTGCAGGGTGCTGCCCAGTGACGCTGGGTAAGCTGGCATTGTTTGCACCACATGCTTCAAAGGACAGCCTGTGAAGGGCCGCACGTCCCTCGGCATCAGGGAAAGCTTGGCTGAGGGTAGGGTGAGGGGTGCCTTGGTTGGTGCTTGCCCTGTAGTTTGGAAGAGACTGGGTATCTCCCAGTATCAATACAGCCTGGGGGATGAGTGGATTGAGAGCAGCCCTGCAGAGAAGGACTTGGGGGTCCTGGTGGAGGAAAAGCTGGACATGAGCCGGCAATGTGCGCTCGCAGCCCAGAAGGCCGACCGTATCCTGGACTGCATCAAAAGCAGCGTGGCCAGCAGCTTGAGGGAGGGGATTCCGCCCCTCTGCTCTGCTTCTATGAGACCCCCCCTGCAGTGCTGCATCCAGCTCGGGGGTCCTCAGCATGGGACAGACATGGACCTGCGGGAGCGGGTCCAGAGGAGGCCATGAAAATGATCAGGCTTGGAACACCTCTTATGAAGAAAGGCTGAGAGAGCTGGGGTTGTTCAGCCTGGAGAAGAGAAGGGTTCGGGGAGACCTTATTGCAGCCTTTCAGTACTTGAAGGGGGCTTATTAGAAAGATGGGGACAGACTTTTTAGCAGGGCCTGTTGCAGCAGGACAAGGGAGAATGGTTTTAAACTAAAAGAGGGTAGATTTAGGCTAGCTATGAGGAAGACATTTTTTACAATGAGGGGGGCGAAACCCGAGAGGTGGTAGATGCCCCATCCCTGGACACATTCAAGGTCAGGCTGGACGGGGCTCTGAGCAACCTGATCTGGTTGAAGATGTCTCTGCCCACAGTAGGGGGGCTGGACTAGATGGCCTTTAAAGATCTCTTCCAACCCAAACTATTCTATGATTTTGTGGTACAAGAAAGTCAATGCTCAGAGCCCAGATGTCAAGCTGGAGCTTCTTGTTAAAACCTTGTTCTCTTGTGCCTGCTAGATGGTTGGGTTTGGGACAGGATCCCAGGCTGACAAAGATCTTTCTGACACTGTGCTTGTGCTCTCTGCAGCCCATGGCCACTGTGCAGGTCCCTGAGAGCCACGCATGGTATGGCACAGCATGCAGTCCGTTGGCACCATGATTAAGTGCTGGCCACTGCAAGTCGCCCGTGGGCATGGCAGGAAATGCTGAGCCATGCATAAGTACCCGTCTGAAATCACAGTGCCCACGGCAACCCACTGTCACCACGCATCCCCTCAGGCGCCATACAGGCTCCTCAGCACCCTGGTGTCACTGCGCGCCACTCATTGCACTGTGCTGCTGCTGCAAGCAAGCCACAGCATGGGCACTGAGAGCACTGCGGAGAGGCCAGACCAGCACACCGTAGCTCATGAAGGGGGTCCCAACCTGGGCCCCACCGAGTCCTGAGGAATCTGAGCTGCAGCTGCAGGTTTCCTGCTGCAGCCTTGCATCATGGCAGCCAGCCAGCAGCATGCTGAGCTGCCCCCACAGGACTGCCTGCACCCTGGCTGTCCCAGAGGGTCTGATGCCACCTTGCAACAAAGCCATGTGCACAGCCTGACCACGATTCCTCTGTCACCTGGTGCATGCCAGCGCCCAGAGTAACCCCCAACCCCAAACTGAGCTCGGGAGTTGGTACTCTGTGGTTCCTGAAACCCAGAGTCAATGGGCAGGTGTACTAAAACCCCAGCCAGGCTCACAGAGGTCTTTGTGGAGAGCTGCTGTGCCCAGGCTCCCCTGCCTGCTCTCAGTCCCAGGGATTGCTGCCTGTGAAGGAGCAGCCTTCGCACGCTGCCGTAGGAGTGTGTCTGTCTGAAGCTGCCATTCAGAAGTAAGCATTTCATAGCTATGGAGCTGGGTGAAAGCTGCTATGTCCACGAAGGAGGGGCTGACAGGGTGGCACCCTGGCCAATTCTGTCTGATCCCTGAGCCAGCACGCAGGTCTCTGAGCCAGTAGTCACCATGCTCCTATGTGTGCCCAGGTCTCTCAGCCAAAACCTACATGGCTGCCGTTACAGCCTGGGGGTGAAAGCAACCCCAGGTGACTCCCAGGCTGCCCATTGTGCCGTCTGTCCAGTTCAGAGCCAGGCTGTGCAAGAACAGCAACTGCTCAGATCTGCCCAGTGGTTCTGCTCCTGAGCAGACCTGGTGCAGCACTGCAACACTGCAGCAGCTCACAACTGAAACCCTGTGCCGACAACACAGCTGGAACAGACCTCACAGAGCCCTTCTCCTCCTCCTTGCTTTTCCACCCAGCTCTGCAGGCAGACCCTGCACACAGGGACCACGCTCCGTGGTGTGGGAGGCTGAGACCTGTGAGGTCAGTCATGCAGAGAGGTCCCCTTTCCCTGCTGTCCTGGGTAGTATAAGCAGGGCTCTGCTACACCATGTGTGGCTGTGACGCTGGTCTGCATGGCAAGCTGCCATGCTGTGCTGCAGCAAGGCCTGATGGGGTCACAAAATCACATCCCCGCCTCGTGATCCCTGTCCCTTCGCATCTCTTCATCTTGTCTCTGCTCGAGCCATGGGTGCCAGTGGTTCTCAGAACAGCCTGGACATGTCCTGGCTGCACCTCAGTTGCACCTCGGTTGCTGTGGCGATACCACTTCACCTCAATGAGGAAACATTTCCCTCAGGCAAAGTGCCCAGAATACAGGATTTTTCCCTTAAAACGTGTCGCTCCTTGAGTCCCGTTTGTCTGTCTGTGAGACACTGCCCTGCTTTCCCCCAGGGCAAGGGGCTGCACGCTGCAACTGGATACGGGGTGCTGGAGCACCACAGTGAGGGAGGCCAAGGGGGGCTGGCACAGTGCTGCTCTCCTGCCCTGTGCCAGCTGCCAAGCAGTGTTACGCTGGGTCCCTGTCCTTCAGCTCTGCTGTGACAATGGGCCAGTGCATGGGCACCAGTCCGTGACTGTCCTCAGCCGTCCCCAGGCTTATCTCCTCTCCAGGGAGGACCAGAGGTGATGTCCACAGGAGCTGTGTGAGAGTTTTGCATTGCAGAGCATATTAAAGTGCCTGCTGTGGACAAGACCAGAGTAGGGGAATGTCACAGGAGCATCCTCAGCCCCATACTGTGGCACCTCAGGCTCTGCTGCTTCTGTCCCAGGCAGGAACAACCCTTCAGAAAGCGGACTACTGCTGACTGCTTTCCGTGTGTTTTCTCTGTGCCAAGCCAGCCCTGGAGGCAGGGCCTGCTCTGGCAGCCAAATGGTGCCAGAAGGGCAAGGGAGCACAGCGGCTCCCAGCCCTTGTGTTGCAGGAGGTGAGGACCCAGCCGTTCTCCAAACCAGGCCGCCATGCTGGTAGCTGTAATCTGTGCTTTCCATTCCTGGATGTATGGCCTGGTTTCAGCTTTGTGCATCGGAACTCATGTTCTCATGCAAAGCTGGCAGCAGAGCTCTTACGCAGCAGCTAAGCTTGTCTAAGGCCACCTAGCTCCTCTAGATGCCTGATACTGCATCCCTATTGCTGACCACTTCACCTGGTGGGTGCATATAGATGCTGAAATAGGCTGCAGAGAGAGTGAGGCTCTGCAGGACTCCCCAAGGCAGGAATTCAGCCACAGGAGCACAGTTTCTTCTCATTACATTTGAGTGCATGCCTGTAGGAATGCTGCCAGTCAGTTTAGTGTATCTCTTCGGATGCCCTGCACTTTCTTGGGTCGGACAGCAATACCTTGTCATTATGAAAGCCCAGGTGCACAGTAGCTCAGAAGGATAAGAATGTATGTCTGTCCTCAGACCCCTAGCAGAATTGCTGGCAGCTCCTACGGTGTCTTTGTAAGAATTGACCTGGACTGATAGCTGCACTTAGGTGACTTTGGCTTGGAGCTTGATAAGCTTCTGTAGCAGTATGGGGCTTGACATGGAGCAGTTCTTTTTCAAGACCTCAGATGGTGTCTCCATAGTGGGAGGACTATTGCATGCTTTAATGTAAGCGGAAGCCCTCTGTCCTGAGTAAGGTGCAGGATTTATCACCCAGGGCAGCTCACTGGGACTGCTGAGAAGGCTGTCGGTTTGGAGAGGGCTAGGAAGAGCTCAGTGAGTTGGTTCCGTCTATTTGAGAATGGATGGATGAGCAGAGGGATGGACGGAGTGCAAGAGAACAAAAGAGAAGATGAGGGATGGATGTGCTGGTGCCTTACTCACCCCCTCCTCACCCACCCCATCCCGCTGTTTCCCTGCTCCCAGGTGCCATCTCAGTTCAGGACTCCAGCAGCCTGGATTTTGAGGCCAGCCCCCGGCTGCGCCTTGTGGTCCAGGCAGAGACAGCAGCTTCCTTCGGCTTTATGGCCATAAACCTTAACCTGCAAGACGTGAATGACAACTTGCCACGCTTCCAGCTGCAGAACTACGTGGCTTTCATCTGGGAGTCACAGAGCTATGACTCACCAGTCATCCAGGTATCACTGGGGACACAAACAGGGACATCTGGGACCCTGGCCTGCCTCTCTGCAGGGCTGAGGGGGTGGGGGCCTGTGCCATGGGCCTGGGGCTGGCACCTACGGATAGGTCTAGCCATGGAGGGCTGTGGTTTGCAAGGCTCCACAACTGCACTGCTGAATCTCTCATGTGGCTTTGCAGGTCCTGGCAGATGACCTGGATCAGGGAGCGAACGGGCAGGTGACTTATGCCATCAACCAGTCCCTGCCAATGACAGGCTTGTACCACATCAATCCTCAGACTGGCACTATCACTACTGCTGCCATCCTGGACAGGGAGATCTGGTCCCAGACCCGGTGAGTGGAGCCAGACTAACTTGTGCCACAGATGCGAGGGGGGCATAGCTGTGGAGCAGCATCCCCAAGGCTGCGGAGGATACCAAGAGGATACTTGGTGCCGCCCAAAGCTGTCTTAGCCCTGTCTGTAAAATGTTTTTGCCAAACAGCAAGAACTTAGGCTTAGTGTTAACATGGGGAGCAAATGGTATCGAAGGCATGACAGATGGTCATGAGATGAGCCAGTGCCCTGTTCAGTCTGGTCTCAGCAAATCTGAGAACATTGTGAGAGGGGCAGTGGACTCTTTTCAGTGGCCGCATCCATTCCCTTTCCTGCCTGCTTAATCCAGACCACATATGCTCAGTCCCTTCCCACTCCCACGCATTGCACCCTTCCGCCCTGCCACACACGCTCCAGGCACTATGCGCTGCCCTGAACCCTCTTGCAAGTCCTCTTGCATTCAACCCAGGTTCTCTGGGCTCCTCGCCATGTGCACACACTCTAGACATTGTCCAGCCAGTCTAGCCACATGTATATAAGATAATGGCAAACACTACACGCAATGAATTTAAGTCTTCCCCTACCCTTTTACACATGCATGGTTCAGATGCAAGGAACAACAACTGCCACCCCACCCAGACTATGTTCTCTCCCCCAAATGCATGCTCCAATGGCTACGTGTCTCTCTCCCCTCTTCCCAGGCGTGGGGAGGCCTAGGACATTCATTGCATTCACATACCCATCACCATTCTACAAAGAGGCTCCATGCATTCCCTATCACCTGGATATGCTCCAAATGCCTGTCTCCCTGCACCCCACAACATGCTCTGCCTGCATCATCTCCTGTACACATTCCAGACACCTGCTCCTTGCACACACCGAAAATGCTATGGGTGCATCCACTATGTCCCCTTGCAAAAGCCTCCAACCATGCATGCATCTTTTGTCCGATGTGCCCGTGCCAGGGCTGTGCATGAATCCACTGCCCACCACATGCTCCAAACACTTGTGCCCACATTTACTGCCTGCTCGATTGTTCCAGGTGCTGGACACAAACCCACTGCCCTCCAAACATGCACCTCAGATGTGCATCCATCTGCTGCCCTGCCCCACCACACTCTCGATGTACACGCATCCACTGCCCCACACATGCATTCCAGATGTTCTGCACATATCCATTGCCCCAGACACTCCAGATGCTGTGCACAGTTCCACTACCACATGTACACACTCCAACCCTGTGCACACATGCAGTACCCCCCCAACATGTTCCAGATGCTATGCATACATGCATTGCTACCTCACACATATGGCCACATGTCTGTGAACCTTGTGCTGTGCCCTTGTGCTTGCCCACAGTTTGGTGGTAACGGCAATGGACAGAGGGATGCCGCCTCTTGTGGGATCTGCCACGCTGACCGTTGTGGTGATGGACATCAATGACAATAGCCCCACCATCCCGTTTCCCTGGGAGGTGCGGGTCCCAGAGAGTAAGTGCAGTTCAGCCCCCTGAGGTGATGTGTCACCGATGGCAAGAGCTGAGGCGTGATGGACATCTGTGGGTCGGGGAGAAGCCTCCAGAGAGGCCTGTCCGTTCCCTTGCCCAGGGCTGGCGTGTGCTGACCCACTGGTGAGCTCCCGCTGAGCTCTTCGGCACTGCCCCGACTCTGACAACCTGGGGCTGGGGGTTGTACAGCCCCTATGCTGCAGCTGTGTCCTGAGGGAACCACCTGAATTCCCAACTCATCCCTGGCCCCTGCCCGCACTGTAGGCTCTCTGGCTGCAGACACCTGCCCTGCCTGCTCTCTGTCCTCGGCCTCTGTGCCCTGTGCCAGCCTTGACCTGCCCTGCCTAGCTCCCAAGACCTTCCCCTTCACTCCCAGCATCTCCCCCTTGTCCCCAGTGCTCGGGCTCTGGACCGAGCTGGTTTCCCACCGTATGAGCCAGGTCTTCTCCAAGGAGATGAGGCTGCTTGCTCATGCCTCGCCTCTCCACAGACACGCTGCTGGGCACCCAGATAGCCCAGCTGACCGGGAATGATGTGGACTCGGGCCCCACGCTCTCCTACACGCTCATGCTGGATGGTGATGCCATGGGCACGTTCAGTGTGCTGCGGTATGGGGGACGCATTGCCCTGACAGGGCCACTGGACTATGAACAGCGCAACCACTACACCCTCACCCTGCGTGCCTCTGACACCCGCCATGAGACCGAGGCCAACCTCACTGTCGTTGTGGAGGACGTGAATGACAACGCACCGACGTTCAGCCAGGGCTTCTATCAGGTACTGTGCACACAGGGGTGCCAGGCTGTGTGGGCCGTCCTGCACGAGCCGCTCTGCTGCTCCTGCCTGGCTCACCTGGCCTTACGAGGCACAGAGATCCCCCTGAGGATGGGTCTGAGCCCATCCTGGCCCCTCTCTTCCTGGGCTCCCATCCACATCCTGACACCCCTTGGGCTGTCACTGTGGCGTGGACAGGAGGCTGAAACCAAGCACGTAGCACTGGGATCAGCAACTGCGGGCCTGCACAGCTGCGTGCAGATGGTACATGCTGGAATAGGTGGGAAGGCCAGAAGTGGTGGGAGATAGGTCACAACCTGGACAAGTGTTTCTGGCGGCCTGGGGCCCCGTAGGCAGATCACTGGACGAAAGCTGACTCGTGCAATGTGCTGCATCTCTGGAGCAGAGATGCAAGAAGCTGGGAAGCCACGGAAATGCTTGAAGGTTGTGAGAGCACAGAGCAATGGAACTGTCTGTTTGTATGTGCTGTTCGGCACACCAAAAAGACAAGACCTGTTTTGATTTATGTAAAATACCTTTTGTGGAGAAAATATCAGCTATTGAAGAGTTCTTCAGAATAGCAGAGCGAAGCAGAGAAAAGGATCAGGAACTGGATGCTGAAGCTGGTTGGGAGTCACACTAACAAAGCTAGGTGCTGTGCACGTGGGACAGGTCCCCGCAGTGTGCCAGCCGTGGCCCGGGTGCAGAGGTGGGGAAGGCCCTGGCCAGTGATGAGCTGGGCCACCTTGGCTATTGCTGCCCTGGCCAGCCCCAGACCTTCTCCCAGCCCTGCTGGCTAGCTCCAGGCAAGGGGGAACAGGCGCCCACATGGGGGACCCGGCGCTGACTGGGGCTTCCTCCTCTTCCAGGTGACGTTGCCGGAGCACACGCCTGCAGGCAGTGTCATTCTCACCGTGAGCGCAACCGACCCAGACTCGGGGAGCAACGGGGATGTCACCTTCCACCTGGCCGTGCCCAGCCCTGACATCGCCATTGACCCCAGCAATGGTGCGTGGGGCTGGCTGCTGTGTGGGGCCCATCTTGTGGGTTGCTCTGACAGTGCCTGCAGAGGGAGGTGCCCCCAAGCTGGCCCAGGCTCTGCCCCTCACCAGGTCACTGTCTGGGGTGGCCAGTGAGGCAGACATGTGGTGTGGCCATCAAGCGCTCCCACCGCAGCGTCCCAGACGCCTGTTCCTCTAGCTAACACCCTTCCTGGCTCCCTGTTAGCCCCCATACTGACTCTGGCTTTGTGCCCTCACAGGGACCCTCTTCACCATCCGGCAGGTGGAATTCAACGCCAGCCAGCCCACCCTGGACCTGGTGGTGGAGGCCC
>NW_009213673.1:31872-33071 GCF_000690835.1 Fulmarus glacialis
CCCCCCCCAGCGTCTAATCCTGGGCCACGGTGCAGCTCCAGGTGCTGGATGTGAATGACCACAGCCCCAGCTTCCAGGTGCCACGCTACAATGCCAGTGTCCCCGAGGACCTGCGCCCAGGAACCACCGTGCTGACACTAGAGGCAGGTGACGCCGACCTCTCCCGGGAGAATGCTGGCTTCGACTACACCATCGTCAGTGGCAACGGCGGCAACGCCTTCCAGGTGGAGAGCCGGGTGGCCTGGGCAGGGGGGCATCTCCGCACGCAGGGTGCCTTGGTGCTTGTGGAGCCCTTAGACTTTGAGGCCATCCCAGTCTACAACCTCACTGTGGCGGCCTCGGACCGGGGCCTGCCCCAGGCCAGCCCCACGTGCGCTGCGGTGCTCATCACCGTGCAGGATGTCAACGACAACCCGCCTGTGTTCACCCGAGCCGAGTACCGCACAGCGGTGAGCGAGAGCGCACCCCCTGGCACAGAGCTGCTGCGCGTGGTGGCCCACGATGCTGACTCGGGGCCCCGCGGCCACGTTCACTACACCATCAGCTCAGGTGACCAGCATGGGCTCTTCCAGCTTCACGAGAGCACGGGGGCCCTGTGCCTGGCACGGCCCCTGGACCGGGAGGCCCAGGCACTGCACGCACTCGTGGTGCAGGCCACAGACCTGCCAGGTGGGCACTTTGCGCTGGTACCTGTAGCCATCGAGGTGAAGGACGTCAACGATAACAAGCCGTACTTCCCGGTGGAGGTGCTGAGTGCCAGCATGCGGGAGAACCTGCCTCCTGGCACACTGGTCACCACGCTGCGTGCCGTCGACGCAGCCACCGGTGTCTTCGGGGAACTGCGGTACACAGTGCTGGAGCAGCCAGTGGGGGAGCCTGGCATGGTGGAGGGCCGGGATGCCTTCGCTGTCAACAGAAGCTCTGGGGAGCTGCGCTCCCGACTTAACTTTGACTATGAACGAGCCAAAGCCTTCCAGCTCCTAGTCAGGGCCACTGATGCTGGCAACGCCTCTGCAACGGTGACCGTGCGGGTGCTGGTGACAGGGGAGGACGAATATGATCCCATCTTCCTGAGCCCCTCCTTCAACTTCGAGGTCCCTGAGGGCGCCCGCAAAGGGCAGAGCATCGGGCGGGTGCTGGCAACAGATGAGGACGAAGGGGCTGATGGCGTTGTACTCTACTCCCTGGCAAAGCCCTCG
>NW_009213673.1:33088-33297 GCF_000690835.1 Fulmarus glacialis
CAAACCACATGCACCATCTACCTGCGTGTGGACAGCCAGCCCCAGGCCGGGGCTGGGCGCGCCAAGAGGGAGCCACGCGAGATGAGCCTGGAGGTGCAGGCACGCAGCCCCCTGCCTGCCTCCCGCTCGGCCTCCGCGCAGGTCACCATCGACGTCACGCACACCTCCTTCGGCCTGGCCCCGGACCTCAACCTGCTGCTGGTGGCCGT
>NW_009213674.1:0-9904 GCF_000690835.1 Fulmarus glacialis
AGGGGGCACGGCAGCGCTGCCGGGGCCTCTCCGGAGAGCCCTTCCTGGGGCCGGGGTCGTGCTCTGCTGGGTATGGACGTCGGGCTGTCTGCTCGCTGTCCGGTCATGCACAGGAGAGAGTTCTTCGTGCATTGGCATTGCTTCCCGTGGTAATAGGTTTGTCTAGTCACGTTCACACCGTCTGACTCTTAAAAAAGGTTTGGTTTTCCTTTTCAGGTTGCAGATCTTCTCTTTCAAACAGCCAAAGATGCTGGTCTCGAGTATGACTGCGTGTGCGGCGTTCCTTACACGGCACTGCCGCTGGCCACGATCATCTGCTCAGAATATCAGATCCCAATGCTTATACGGAGGAAGGAAGCAAAAGACTATGGTAAAGCCTTCAAATCAAGAATTTGTGTCTACTTGTTGTCTTGTTTGGGAAATGGCTTTAGATGTTTGTGGTTCTTTTGTAACGTGCAGCATCTCCATTCCAGTTTAAGGTTACCACTCCAAAAGGCAGCCCCTTTTCCCCCTAGAACGTACCTCCCACAGCATCCCAACCTGATTAGGCTCTCCCAGCTGGTTGCTGATTAGGCTGCAGCTTGAATCCTGCTGTAGTAGGTTTGGAGACTCTTAAGGGGGGTTTTTTGTTTTTGTTTGGGGGGATGGGGGGGGAATTTGTTTGTTTCTTTCCTTCGGCAGTGTTTTTTTTCTCCTTGGCACCATTAGCACGGTTCTGCGTTACCGGCCTCTTCCAGGAACCATAACTTAGTTTCTCTGATGTGCTGAGAGCAGTGCCACATTTCACCCCAAACAGAGCTTTTTGCATATTGAATACAAGAGGAACCTTTCTAGTCTCTTATTCATTTACCTCTTTTTCTTTCATATCCTGTAGTCCTGTAATCAGTGGGCAGGGTGGACCAGGTGAGAAGCAGTTCTCTACCCAATGAACCATTTATTTGATTTTGATAAAGGAAGCAGGAGAGAAGACTGAAGCGTTAACCTACCACAGCAACTGGATTTCTACATGTGATAAGAGCTATACCCTTCCAACAGTATTTAATTAGAAAGTGTGCTTGTCAAAACTAAATGTTAGCCCTATCTTAGTCAATGTGCCAGGCATGAAAATGTTTGATGTTCCTTTCTGTGAAGGACAAGTCAATTGTGACAGCAATTAACTGCCTGGCACAAGGTTTCTGATGTCACATGGATTGCAAAGCTGTACGTACGCTTGTTCTCTAGGCTGTCATGGTCTAAGCACCGCACTCACTGCATAATGTTCTCCTGCGGCTCGCTGCTTCCTGGGAAAGCTAGGCATCCTTTGTTGTTGCCCCTCGGGAGGCCTTTCATGGACGTGTGCCTGTTGTTGTTAGGGCAAAGGCATTTGAGGCTCTACTCCTTCTAATTGTTCTCACAGGAATGTTAAGCACAGAATACTGCCTGTGGAAAATAGGAAATATGCTGAAGAGTACCAATAACTTGGCTGCTCTAAAGATTTCTTAAATAACTGGAGAAAATAGTTTTGTAATTCTGAGTATTTGATTCATGGCAATAATAAACTTCTGTAGTCATCCAAAGATTTAAATTTGTGCAGTTAACAATATGTCAGTATTGTTAATGGAACATAACTTCTGGAAACATAAAGAAGTACTTTATTAACTTGGAGAGATAACAGTCTTTATGAGTTGAATTACAAGTCAGGGACTGAGCTATGGTAAGAACTGTGATAACTGGTGTCAGGTAATAACTGAAGAAATTACCTCTCCATACTGACAGTGAATGTAAAGTTCCTATTCTCTTGAAGCCCAATTGCATTGGACTTCAGGATATGCTGCAGTGTGTGCTTTTATGTGGAACAAATATGATCTTTACATTAACATAGCAAGTTAAAGTTTTGATGCATTAAGTTTTTTGGAGGTCTTTTAAACTTTCTTCATTTAGTGGAGTGTTTGCCTTTTATTTTTAAGGTACTAAGCGGCTAGTAGAAGGCACCATTAATCCAGGAGAAACATGCTTGATCATTGAAGATGTGGTAACAAGTGGATCTAGCGTACTGGAAACTGCAGAAGTTCTTCAGAAAGAAGGATTAAAAGTCACGGATGCCATAGTGCTGTTGGACAGGGAGCAGGGCGGGAAGGCCAGGTTAGAGGAACATGGAATTCACCTGCACTCTGTGTGCACGTTGTCCGGGGTGTTGGAGATTCTCCAGCAGCAGGGAGAAGTGGCAGTTGAGATGGCTGAAAAGGTGAAGAAATTCATTCAGGGAAACATGTTTGAGCCAGTGTCTCAGAACGCTCCTGCTCCCGTGAAGAGACTATGTAAAGAGCTGAGCTTCAGCACTCGTGCCGAGCTGCCGGGGGTACATCCTATTGCAGCCAGGCTTCTCGTGCTCATGGAAAAGAAGCAAACAAACTTGTGCCTTTCTGCTGATGTCACCAGCTCCAAAGAGCTGCTGCAGTTAGCTGCCATCCTGGGCCCCAGCATTTGTATCCTGAAGACTCATATAGACATCCTGAATGATTTCACCCAAGAGGTAGTAAAGGAGTTGAGAACACTCGCAAATCGGTATGAATTCTTGATTTTTGAAGACAGGAAATTTGCAGACATTGGAAACACAGTGAAACATCAATACGAAGGTGATTATCATGAACCTCAATTTACTGTAGCTTTGCTGCTGGTGAGCATAACTGCAGCACTGGCACAGGTTGCCAGGAGAGATTGTGGAATCTCCAGCCTTGGAGAAGACTCAAGGGGACAAGGCCCTAAGCAACCTGATCTAGCTTTGAAGTTAACCCTGCTGAGAGGGCATGACCTCCAGAGGTCCCTTCCAACCTTAATCTTTTTATGAATCTATGGTTGTGCTCAGTAAGTACTTCTGAGTAGTTGTTTGCTGTGAGAAAATGCAGCGTGGCTTTTTAAAGCAGCCTGCTGTTGTATGCTTATGTGCTTGTTACGGCTTTCATTCGATATTGCTTTTGCAACTGTAGAAACGTTTTTTTCTGATCCATATGTCCCATATGATCTGCATGCTGTATTGAAAGGTAGCACCTGTGACAGTGGACTTCTAGGTTACTATGAATGTCTCAGTGAATATTAAAGGTGAGATACTAAGAAGTGTTTGTGAAAAGTAAAACTGAGAGATTACACTTTGTGGTTAGGCACCTATCAGAACTGTCTGATAAGCCTGAACTTGTAACTGTCAAGCTTCAGTAGTAAAACTGTCTTTTAAAATGAGAGTCATTTAGCGTCCAGCTTGTTTTATTTAACTCGTGTTTCCCATTTAATACATTTCTAATGACGCTTTGCCTATGTCTTCTGATCCGTGTTCGCAGGTGGTGTGTTCAGAATCTCATCCTGGTCAGACATCGTTAATGCCCATGTGGTTCCAGGCTCTGGAGTTGTGAAAGGTCTGAAGGAAGTAGGTCTTCCTCTCCAGCGTGGCTGTCTTCTGATTGCTGAGATGAGTTCCCAAGGGTCACTTGCAACGGGTGAATACACAAAAGCTGCAGTAAGTAGGCAGTCTTGTTTTGAGTTAAAAGCTTGTAAAGTGTTGTCACAGGGAGGTTTTTTGTGCTTCTCATATTTGCACTTCAAAAGTCTCTCCAGCACTAACTATTACATGTTTTTTTCCTGTGGAGACTCAGGAATCTGACAGTGTGGTGTTTAAAGGTTGCAGCTCTAGGCTAGTCGTGTGAGGTGGTTGGAGTTCACACTGTGAATTCTAGTAAACATGCCAAGTTTGCTGTTAGCCCCCCCCCTTTTTTTTTTTCCTTAAGCAGTAACTTTCTAATTAGTTTAAATTACTTCGTTTTATTATTTATAACATAGAAAGAAACATAACATTCATGTTCCTGGCTGCAAGTGCAGCAAGATCAGTGAGGGGTGAGTCAGCTCTGGGTGACTTTGTATTGGTAAAGCAAGAACAGGTGTTTCATACCCCTGCCTTGCACAGCTTAATGTGTCAAAGGGTGGATGAGAAAGAGATTACTAGTCAAGCTTAATTTTAGGTATATCGCTTGTAACTGTTTCCTGATCTTCTTCAGGTACAGATGGCTGAAGACAACTCGGATTTTGTTTTTGGATTCATATCTGGATCTAGAGTTAGTAATAAACCAGAATTTCTTCACTTAACTCCAGGGGTGCAGCTGCAAACTGGAGGTAACTTCTTCTGAAATATTTATAGTCTGTTTGTAAATACAGTAAGTGATCTAGCCTTCAGTGAAAAAGTGACTTCTGAAGAGGGTTTGGTTGCTGATTCTCTCGTGGGAGGAGTCTATGTTTGCCATTATGGGCTGCCTTCTGTATTTCTCGGTACACTGATCCCTTTCCTGGGATCTCTGAAAGGCAATCAGCAGGCTACACAGCTTTGTTCGTGTGCTGAGGTCTGTGCATACCTTAAAACATATGAAATCTCTTCAGAGAGTTGTTAGGTTAGATGTACAACTACTCAGTAGGAGTAGAAAAGATTTTTAACAAATACAGAAGTCTGTGTACTGATGCAGTATCAATTAATTGGAAGTCTTACACTGACTAAACAGGTTATCGCTGAACCAGGTAGGGGAGATGTGTTTCTCTGCAATACTTAATTCTTATGAACCTGAAGTGAAGTCACAAGCTTTTATGTGACTGTTTGGGGGTTTTGCCTGTTTTAAGAAGGCTAAGGCTTATTTCGGCAATCCTGATTAGTGCTTCTTTGTGTAACTGTTCTGTCTATTGTGATTGGTAAATCATGAAAAAGGAGGGCGCTCTCTGTCAAATTCGATCTGTGTAATAGGGGGTTCATTAGTTGGAGGCACAGTTTGTAGTTATGTTTGTGGATTGTTAGGGTGAGAGCTGGAACAGCATATCTGTTCTCTGTTCTCTTTGAAGCTTTTTGGTAGATACAGTTTTGTATGAACTAAAAAAAATGGTGTCTCTATTTCAGGTGATAACCTTGGACAGAAGTACCTAAGCCCCCAGGAAGTTATTAACGAAAAAGGTTCAGATATCATTATTGTGGGACGTGGCATCTTGTCAGCTTCAGACCGTCTTCAAGAAGCAGAGAAGTACAGGAAGGCGGCTTGGGAGAGCTACATATGCAGACTTGGTATTCGTGCAGAAGATTGAAAGCAGGCCACTTTTCTGGTCAATAAGCAAAGCTGATGGAGGTGCAATCATTGTGAGACTTCCGGTTAAATACATAGACACTTCAGCTAGTAGAAAACTGCTCTTTTGGAGAAAAATCTGTTACTAACTAAATTATTTTTAATCGCACACACAGAGATCAAGTTGTACATGCTGTAGTTGTTTTTTTAATATTTGAATGTATAAAACCAAAACTTCATGCCCAGTTTTTAGCCTTAATAGCTTTTCTCTGCTGAAAAATACTGCACGAAACACTCCGAGGGTATGTGGTTGGCTGTTGTTGCTTTTGTTTCTTTTCCCCACCCTCAGATTCCTTCTGGCTGTGGAAACGGTATTTTACTGTTCTTAATAAACTTCACCTGCAGACCTGACCTGCTCCCCCACTCTCACAGGATTACTCAGCTCTGCTGTTTCCAAGGAGCAAATATGGGTCTTAATCCCACACTGTGAAATTGAATAATGTGTTGTTTAATAAATACTTTTTTGTTACTGTTTTCCTTTCATTGGATCTGTAAGTCTTCCCTATGTGGCAGTGTGAAATACTGTTTTCAGAACCCCAGTATTATAAAAAGTCATTCTAGTGTGTTTGTGACTGCAGAAATTACTCATGATTCTGTTTACAGGAGCTACAAAGAATTTGTCAGAGCAACTAGTTGTGTGCTTAATTACAGTGGAGCTGTTGATTCCGCTAATGAGAAACAAAAATATACTTTATTTACTTTTTGTGACAATAGCTGGAATACTTCCAGGAATTATTTTCCACTCCTCACGATGAATAAGGAGAAGTAGAAATACCTTGTATGATTGGTTTTGATTAGAAAGGATGGAATAACCTTAAATATATCTAGTGTATGTGTGGTGGAAATCAGCTTGAATTTTCATTGCTATTGAGAAGGCAAAGACGAATGGTGATGCAGTTCTAGACTGTTGCTGTTCCTGTGCTGATGCAAAGCACACAGAAAGCTGGGTCCCTTTGTTAATACACTTACCTGTAGACTAGGAATAGCTGTGTCTAGTGAGAAGAGGTTTTTGGCATTATACTGGACTCTTCACTAAGCCTTTCAAAATAGGAGATTGGGATTATGCTGAAGTTCAAAAGGAGAGTTTTTGTTGATTGTGGTTGGATTGTTGGATTAATCTATACAGAGTGTTTAAGACCAAGGGACGCAGGCTTGGATCTGAGGGCTTTGCCTTATGCTTCTTTGTATTTGTGACATTGTGCTCTGTTAGCAGTCAGACTTCAGAAACATACAACTGAAAGACTTCCTCACTGTCTGGGCGTGTTGGGCGTGATGACTTTACCCTTTCACACTCCACATGCCCTGGAAGTGTGCTTCCACTCCCCTTGCTGACAGGGCTGCTTATGGGGCTTAGGAGTTGGTTATTGTGGAGAGAATATTGGAGCTTACTCAGTGTGTGTGTGTATTTTGTTTTCCTTGGGGATACCATTTGCTTCAATAGTCTTATGTATCATAACTTACATCTGGAGAACTCCATCCAGGGAAAATACAGGCTCTCTTGGCCACCTTTCACAGCTGGAACTTGATGAGTGTGTTGTATCTTGTGCAGCCACCCTCTGCAACAGTGTGTGAGTCATGATATTTCACATCAACTTCTAAGAAGTTCCAGTCCTTCGAAGTGAACAGAGGATTTGGAATTTGTTTACTGTCTCATCTTAATTATCTTATGGCCTTGAGGCCTGTAGCAGAAACAAGACTTTCTCACTTAAACTGTTTTGCAGAAAATTACTTTTTCCACCAGAGGGAGCTGAGACTCTGTTTTTCAGGAGAGTTGACGCCCTAGCTCTTTTACAGCTAATAGATTCCAATGATGATACCAACTCTAGATATGCTTAGGATGAAAATCTGTCTGGTTTTCAACAAGTTACACCCTTGCTGATGCAGTAGAGTTTACCAGAAAGCTGCCTCAGGCTGGAGTTCAGCACTGTATGTTGTTGTAGGCTCACTGTTAGAGTGCAAGCAGAATTTTGAGAGTTCAGTATATTTTCCACTAACTATGCTGAATCGCGTTAAGTGGGTGGCTGACATCCATGCAGCTAAATCCCTGAGCAGGCTCTTCGGAGAGCTGGTTTATTGGCCTCTAGCTGAAAAAATAGCAACTGAATTTGGAGAGATGGATGTGATCTAATATCCAGTCACTTTTAGAGGGTATGTGCAACTCATTTTCTTCACAAAACAAATTCTGTGGAGCAGATCAATTGGCAAACTTCATTTCGCAGTCCTTCATTGTGCACTCAGTAAATCATCCAGAAAGAGCTGTATTCTGGTGCTTCTTTTGACACCAATGTCGCAAACATTTCAATTAGTAAAACAAAAACATGTTACCTCCTATATGCATTCTTCTGTCAGAGTGATTATAGTAAACAAGTGTGTGCACTTTCTTTGAGACACCTGAAAGTGATTAAAAATCCATTTGAAATTAAGAACAAATGTTAATTTCCTTGCTTGCCCCTGCTGCTCACATTCATCCCATAGTTCCTGCTGTTGGTCCCAACTGTTCCTAACATGGGAACTAGGTCACAATTTACAAAACTCATTTGCATCATAATATATGAATCTGAAAGTCTCGCGGTTCATTCTCTGATCTGATTGAGTCTGGGGTAGAGGCATAAGGCTATATTTTAATTACTGGGTTATCACATGATTTATACTATCTGGCAAGTAGGCATTTATATGAAATTGTGATCCTTAATCCACTCTGGAGTATGGTTTATAAGAGAATGAAAGGATATCACACTTCTCATAGTGAAATAAGACTGTGATCAAGCGTTGTCAGTGCTTGCAGCAGAAAGAAGGCTGGCTTGCTATTTCTGAGCAGCATAGCAGGGACTGTGTGAGAGACCAGCACAAGCTGGAACCATTACGGAATTTTTATGTAGCTTTTGATATTTGTATGTAAAGTTCACTCTGTCTCTCCGAGGTTGTGGGTATCTCTGTCTAGCACGAGGAGTGCTGTGTCAAGAGAAGCCAGCCTGGGCACTTAATCGATGTAACTGCATAAGTACAGTGCTTTACTTGGACTTAAAATTCTTGCAAAATCTTAATAAACCTAGCACTGAATTAAAACCAGCAAAGTTAAAATTTTTGTCCTTAAAAGTATTATTTGTATGTCACAGTATCAACATTGTTTTATTAACCAATATTTGACAGGTCATATTACAGTTTCCATAGCCTATTCTGTGAAAATGTATTTAAGACTTAATCCCAGAAAAAATAATTGAATCACTTCCCTTTAAATTTACTTGGAAAGCCTGTTGCTGTGGATTTTTTTAGCAAGCGACACAAACATTGCATTTAGGGAACAGGACCAAAGGAATGTAAAACACCCAGAGGAAGTTTGTTTCCAGATCTGAGTTTTGGAGGTCACTGTCTCAGGGAAATGGTCTGTTTTGGAAGCTTGTAACTGGAGTGCGGGCTAGACAGACTGGATGTTTTGTTTGTTTGTAATCACTCTGTTGGTTCTCAGTCAGTCTGTACCACAATGACAAGTACAGCTTCATGTTCAAACACTGCAGCAAACTAAAACTCAGCCTGCTCCAGCTTCAGGTTTTCCTCTAGCTGTTTTGGCAGGCGTTTGCAGGCTGGGAGCGGTGACCCTGCCTGCGTGTCTGGGTTGACTTTGTCCTCAGTCTCTGTTCTCTATTTCTGCATGACCCATGTTCTCCTCTGAACTTTTTCTCATAAGCTGATGCTATCCACAGTCAGGCTGTGAAAATGCAGGGTTGTAGGTGGAGGCTGGCCAGTATGGTCAACAGGAGGAAGCCCGAACAAGGCTGTAGCTTTGAAGTTCTTGCTTATAGCACGGTCTCCTGAGCAGAAGTGTGATGGTATGCCATAGGTTGTGTCTAGCCCACATAGGTATTGCAGGAAGAGATGCTAAGCTAATGCAGTTGCTTTTGATCTGTTCCTGAACACCTAATAGTAGCTATACAAAAGATACTTTCACAGACAGGACTATTTGGACAGGGAAATTCTGCAGTGTTCCCTGCAGCTGATCATTTCTGCTTTGCTGAGAGGTATCATTTTAGGCTGATGATGGGAGCAGCCATAAAGGCAATCTGGTTATAAGGGGGAAAATATTGAACTGAAGACCTCTCCTCAAATACTGACAGAGAAATGCCTGCCAGCCTGGGAACCAGGCCTGGGAACCAGAAGCATCCTTGAGGAGTGCAGCTGGCATCTTTGAAGTGCAGCTGGATACCGAGAAAGCAGAGCCATCCCGAGATACCATTGATAAGAGCAAAAACAAGGAACTGTAACAGCAACTTATCATCTGGAAAGGTGAAAAAAAAAGTCTGGAAAAGGGGGAAAACATCCTGAGAAAGTAAGCATTGGTAACTGCCATTGGCTGTTCTAACTCACAGAACAGAAAAACAGTCTGATAAAACAAAAATTGGTCTGAGAGAATAGAAAACGTCACCAGTTATTGGCTGTGCCAGGTGAAAAATAGAAATTAGCAACATCTATTGGCTGTTTGGCGTGGTGGTGTCCTACGCCCCTTTATGTCTCTGTGATATAAGAAGGACTTACTTTTTACCCAAAATGGAGCCTCTTTCCTGCACACAAACTCCTTTTCCCCATGATATTTCCTTGGCAGAGCGGATCCTCGCCAGGAACACCGGGCTGACTCTGGGCTCCGTGATGTGGATCATCGTCCAAGTGAGACTTCATCCGTTGTCAACTGGCCCCACTGCCGGGATCGGCTTGATGAGCACTTGGTACCGGTAACATTTTTGAATATATTTTTTATACATATATATATATATATAAAGACCTGCATG
>NW_009213675.1:0-4361 GCF_000690835.1 Fulmarus glacialis
TACCTATAGAAGCTTTTCTTGTTGCCCTTGACATCCCTGGCCAGATTTAATTCTATCAGGGCTTTAGCTTTCCTAACCTGATCCCTGGCTGCTCGGACAATTTCTCTGTATTCTTCCCAGGCTACCTGTCCTTGTTTCCACCCTCTGTAGGCTTCATTTTTGTGTTTGAGTTTGTCCAGGAGCAACTTGTTCATCCACACAGGCCTCCTTGCATTTTTGCAAAGACTTCCTCTTTGTTGGGATGCATCACTCCTAAGCTTGGAGGAGGTGATCCTTGAATATCAACCAGCTTTCTTGGGCTCCTCTTCCCTCCCTTCCTTTATCCCATGGTACTCTACCAAGCAGATCCCGAAGAGGCCAAAGTCTGCTCTCCTGAAGTCCAGGGTAGTGAGCTTGCTGCGCGCCCTCCTCGGTGCCCTAAGGATCTTGACCTCCACCATTTCATGGTCACTGCAGCCAAGGCTGCCCTTGAGCTTCACATTCCCCACCAGCCCCTCCTTGTTGTTGAGAACAAGGTCCAGCGTAGCACCTCTCCTTGTTGGCTCCTCTATCACTTGGAGAAGGAAGTTATCATCAACGCATTCCCGGATTGCTTATACCCTGCTGTGCTGTCCCTCCAACAGATATCGGGGTGGTTGAAGTCCCCCATGAGGTCCAGGGCTTGAGAACGTGAGGCTGCTCCTATCTGTCTACAGAGGGCCTCATCCGCTCAGCCTTCCTGGTCGAGTGGCCTATAGCAGACCCCCATTATAACGTCACCTGTCTCTGCACTCCCTTTAATCCTGACCCATAAGCTCTTGGTTGGCTCCTTATCCATCCCCAGGTGGAGCTCCATGCACTCCAGATGGTCACCGACATAGAGGGCGACACCCCCTTACCGTCTCCCCTGCCTGTCCTTCCTAAAGAGCCTGTATCCTTCCGTTCCAACACTCCAGTCATAGGAGCCATCCCACCACGTCTACGCGATGCCAATAAGATCATAGCCCTGCAGGTGTGCGCATGTCTCTAACTCCTCTTGTTTATTCCCCATGCTACATGCATTTGCACAGAGGCATTTAAGTTGCGCCCCCAATGAAGCTGACTTACTGGCTGGGGAGGCTGGGGGCTTTATTTGTTGAGGTGCTCTCCTGCTGACCTGTGATCCTTCTCCAGGCTCTGGGCATCTATTGCTGGCACTGACATCAAACTGGTAGGAGTGGGATGGATTGAGGTTCCCCTCCCCTGGCAACTTTAGTTTAAAGCCCTCTTCAGCAGCTTGGCAAGCCTATGGTAGGGTTCTAAAAGACCTGCAGAGAGAACTAATGCTCTGTTGAATCCTACCAGTTCTCAGAGTCATTTTGGCAGACCCTGCTAATCTCCTGCCATTTGGAGCTGCCTCAGGAATGATGCATTTCAGCGGGACTGCTTGGCCACAAGTCTCAAAGGTCTTTAGTAGGACAAAACCTCCGATTCATGTTCCCTTCCACCTAGGAACAGACATCCCCACATAACATGCGTGGAAACGGAGGCTTGGAGAGAGCGAGGTGAAGTGGGAATGCCGTTTGTCTTCTGCCCCACACCCTACTACCTTTCTCCTGCCGCAGCTTCAATCCATCGGTGTTAGAAGAGCTTTTCTTAGCACTTCCTTGCCCCCAGCTCAACAGTTTCTCCCACTCTGCTGCTGCTTATTGCATCCTCAGGCAGAGCCTGGCCTCCTGTCCTGTGCTCAGGAAGTCTCCAGGTCTACCACCGTATTTGCAGATCCTTCCAGCTTCCAAGTCCAACTGGAACGTTCCCTCCAGGAACCCTGCATGTGCCAGACATTACTCGACAGTCACACGCGGCTCTACGGGGACTATAACGAGGAATTATTTTGTACACCGGCTCGTGCGACCTGCTGGGGACGGGTCAGCGAGAGACCCGCAGGAAGCTCCAGGCACCCCACATGCAGGGTAGCACAGCAACCCGCACGTTGCAGCTCGGCAGGCTGCGGTGGTGTAACAGCATCTAGTAGGTCAGGGAGCAAAGCCAGAAATCTCTTCCAAACGTACTGCTGCTGCTGCTCAGGGAGCTTCGATTTCCTCCGAGGCAGGATCTCTTCCCGCAGCATGTGAAATCTAGCCAGTCATGGGCCGCTGTGACAGCTGGACACCCCCACACAGCCTTTGGTAAACGCCTCGAGGATCTTAGCTTGTAGATGCCAGTGGCGTGGCTCAGGCAAGTAGCAACACCGGGATACACAAAACACTTCTGCAGCAGGCACCTTGCATCCAACCCCCTCAACCACTCACCGCCAGCTGTCCCATCATATGCAGCTCAGGGCAGGAGACCATCCCAGACCGCAACAGCGCAGGTGTGCTGGGGTGCACAAAGACAAGCTCACCTATACACGAAGGAGGCGGTTTCCCTGCGAAAACCATTATGGCAGATAATGCTGCAGGCTGCAACGCACAGACCTCCCTGTGCAGTTGCTACATGGGATTAAAAGACCTCCTCGGGCAATTCCCACAGTGTTTGTGCACGAGGGTTACTGGGACTGGGTGAGTAACGCTTAAAAGTCTACCTGGTGAGCTGCCCTCTGCTACACCAGCTCTCCTGAGTAGCAGGGCTCACAGATGAGACCTTGAAAACCCAACGTTCCCACAAATATCACAAGGGAGACAAGTCTTGCCTAGAGTCACGCATGTCGGGTAAACGCCTGATGCAGCTAAGCTCATGAGGAGGGTCCTTCAGCTGTGTCTAGAGTTCAGTAACTGCTTTAGGATCCTTCGGCAATAACTAAAGAAGCCCGTGAGATGCCAGCAGCGTGCAGGACTGGAAGCCAGCAATGCTGGAGCTTTACTAGGAGCTCCGGAGCTTTAACACCATAGTTTCTGCTCTTCTTTTTAGCAAAAAGTCTCTCTGCCGGGCTCCGTGACAGACTAGCCATCGCCAACAAGGACATCACACTTGGTCCCTTCCCTGCACGCTGTCTCCAAGCCAGAGACAGAAGGGTTCCCAAGTGCTGTGGGGTCCGTTTCCCCCGGCTGGTCCAGCTTCACGCCGGGTGTTCAGAAGCGCCAGGAGATTTCCCGGGGTGTCGCACCCAGCGCCCCATCTCTGGGCCTGAGGTGGAGACTGGGACAAAGCCACTAGGTGTCACCGTCACCCAGGACATCCACAGCCTCGCCAGGGCTGAGCACGGGCAAACTCGCTGCACCTCCCGCCAGTGCCGAGACACCTGGGCTGGCACAGGGGCTTTGTGCCCAGACCACAGGCTTCCTCCTCACCCCAGCCCTCGCACCCAGGACTCTGCAGGGTGCGGAGGGCTGTGCTGAAGGGCAGAGCCACGCACCATATCCCTGCAGCAGACGCTTACCCCACTTCCTCAGGTAAAGGCAGCATGGAGATGCCTCTTGCACGCTGCAAGCGAGGGCTAGATATCCTATACCACCTTGCAGAAAATCTCCCCCAAAACAACAGCTCTCTCTTTGAGCCCAACAACGCAAGCTCAGGCCGCTTTCCAGCCTGAAGAAGGGCACAATCTTTGCAGACAGAGTCCTGGCAGAAAACCGTCGTGACAGAGACACTCCCGCCACCTCTCAATGTCGTGTACCCCAGCTGCATCGCACAGTACGACCAGCAGTGCAACAAGCAGGTTTGCCTTTGAGGAGGCTCGCGGCAGAGGAAATAAGACATTTTAAGCCACGCACAGGAAGGCTTGGTCCAACAGCCCTCCTTTGACCTGACTATATGCATTTTTCGGATCACTCAGGGTCCCAGGGTTCTCAGCCTGCTCTCGAAACAGACATGAGTTGGGGAAGAGTTGGGCTCCCTTCCTGTGCCCAGTCCTGGCACTAAATGCAACGTACAAAGGACGCACCTGCACAAGAAGCAGAGGCTAGAGCACCTGTGGGCCAGCAAACGGGCCGGATTGCAGCACTGCATCTGCGCACGTGAGCACACATATGTACCCCCAGGTCACCTGGGGAGGGGGAGCCGACAGAGAAATGCAGGGAAGAGCAGGGAAAGCAAGGCTGGCTGCCCCGGTACCTTGCCCCTACACTGCCCTCTGCCAGCCCCGACTGCAGAAGAGACGCAGAGAGTCGCCAAGCGCTCCTCCAGGATTATAAATACCGGGCCCAGCACACAGCAGAGCCTGGGCTCTATATTTAAACCATGGCTGAGGTCACTTCCTTCTCCCAGCAGCTCCCTCCAGCCCCCACCCCGTCGCCTCATATTTGCATGCCATCATGACTAAGGCACATCAGGGTTTAAGGTCAGAGGGGAAGCGGCCGCGCATCTGCCTCGCAGGAAATTCCACCCTGGGAAACCCTTCACCTTCCCCAGCGCGGATCGGATCGGCACGGGCAGCGGAGATCCTGCCGCTGAGTGGTGGCAGC
>NW_009213675.1:4392-16135 GCF_000690835.1 Fulmarus glacialis
AGCTGCCTGTGGGTGGTACTGGGACTCCAGAGCTGGGCTGGAGAGGGAGGGAGAGACCTCGAGGAGAGGGGAGCCCATGCTCCCCACCTGGTTTTACCGTCAGATCAGGGCTCGCACCGATCAGGAGAGGGGTTTTCCCACTGCGCACTCCGAAAGGGCAGCTGCTCCACCTCCTCACCACGCTTCACCTCCCAGAAGCCTCCTCTGCACCTCAAGCTGAAATTCCCCCGCTTCTCCCACTCAGGGGGTGCAAAGAGGCACGGCTTTCCCCACAGACCTAGCCCCAAGTCCCAGGGGCTACTTTGCCCTTACACCCCGCCCCCGCGCCGCAGCTCACCTAGCTCCTCCAGAGACGCTACGATCGAACCCTGACCCAGGCCTCCAACCGCCCCATGAGAAACAGGCAGAAAGAGCCAGAAATCGCCCCATCTCCCTAACTGCAGCCCTCTGGAGGGGCAGCGAGATCCCTGTTTAACAGCAGATGTACACCAACAGACAGGGAGGAGGGACCAAACAGCAACCTGTCCTGGGGACTGCCCCCAGAGAGCCCCTCTTCTCCACCAGGACAGAGAGGTCTCATTAACTTACGACGCGCAGAGTGGGCAAGGGCTTCTGACACTCCTCCAGCCCTCATGCCTGAGGCTCATGGGAGGCTTCGGGGTTTGCAATGGTCTCTGTGGCCAGAGCCCAGGTGCCCGGACTCGGCCAGATGAAGCTCTGTAGTAGTTTCGTTTGCATTTGGTACAGTAACTGGGGCCATCAAGTGCTCCCAGCCCAGCCCTTGGCCCTCCACGCTCAACTCTAGTTACGCCATTATTTAAAAACCAGAATATACCAAAAAGAAAAGTTATCGCATCAACAAAGACCAGGACACAAAGGAGGGGGGAAGAGCGCAAAGGCAACGCAGTGGGAGAAGCGGAGAAAACAGATCTTTCGGAAGCAGGGTCACTGTTTAGGTTATGATATAAGCAAATCAGCTGCGGGGTTTGCAGTAGAACTAATTGGTGATGCTCGCATGGTATCTATTAGGTTTCAAAGTTCTCGGCCGTCTGGATTACCAAGCCAATTCACAAGTCTCTGAGCTAGCATGAGACACATCGGGATCGACATCTCTGAAGACCGACAGCCAGAAAGTTTCCCCGTACGCAGTCTTGGCATGCCAGCCAAATGCCTCTTCCTCTCCCTCATCCCACGGATTCTGGAGAGGAAATCTGGGACAGAGCAGGGGTGCTGAGGCAGCCCTATAATCCCTGGAGTCGGCTGATGGGGAAGCAAGCGTGGCAGAAAGCTGCGGGGAAGCATCACTGCTAAAGACGGGCAGTGCAGAGCCAGCCGGCAGAGAGGGACGCGGGTGTCCAGCTCCTCTGGCCGGCGACAAGGTACTTGTTGTCCTCTTAGGCACACGGACACTGCGCTCTGGCTCCAAGCCTGCACCCCGGCAGCGTGAGCACACCGGTGAGGCATGCCTGTGCCCTCCAAGGCTGCGCTTCTACAACAACAGGAACCAAAAGCCACAGCAGACCACGAGCAGCTCGTTGGCCCCTGATCACGTTACAGGACAGGAAGGAAGAAGGCACTTTGATCAGGATGGAATCGCTTTAAACAGCTTCCACACCAATACCTCAGCCACTGGAATTAGCACCCCAACACCCCAAACGTCCCGTTCCTAAAGACACGTCCTGCTCTGGCACGCGCGTCGGGGCCAGACCAACACAGCCGCTGGCGGCCACGCCAGGGCTGGACAAGGGCTGCTCCCAAAGCAAGGTCATGGCAGCAAGCAGCCTGGAAGAAGGCAAAGAGCCTCCCTACGCCTTGTCAGAGGAAATCAAGGCTCAGCGGGGCCCTGCCTCTCCATGTACGTCTTCACCACAGGCGTGTGCTAGCTGCCCTCAAAACAGCAGCAACCGGCAGGTTTGGAGGCAGCTGGCAGAGGGAGGCTGGCGCTCCCCTGCAGCTCCCCTCCGCATGCTCAAGGGTGGCAGGAGCTCCTCTACCTGCCCACGAGACCTCCTGCTGCTCCATTCACTCCCTGCAGCCCACTGCTGGCAGGCAGGGGGTTAATGATGCCCAGGGAGCTGCAGGCAGCCTTCTCCTTGCCCTCTCGGGAACAATGGGGCCATTGTGGGAGGCCAGGCAAGTGTGGGCAGATCCCTGGGACTGGCAGTTACCCACTGGGTGGGTCGTTACTGCCACGCACTCTCCTCCTCCACTCAGGTAGGAGGAGAGCGGTGGCTGCCGGCCCTTCCCATGGGCCCTGGAAGAAAACAGGGCCAGCCCAGCCGCAGAAACACCATGCCAGCATGCCCAGTGGCCCTGCCGAGCAACCTCGCTCCTACCAATTTGTCTGGGTACAAAATGCAGTCAGACAGCCACAGGCACAAAGCTGCCAGCCGACACCAGCATGCAGCAGACCAGACTGCGAGCCGGCTGCTGAGCACTGCCAGTACTGCACCTGGGTCTCCAGCCGGATCAGCTGTGCTCTCAGGATGTGTTACAGGGGGACTGGAGCAAGAGGAACCAGGTTTTTCTCACCCCAAAGTCATATTTCAACGGTGGGTGCAAGCGCTGACCTGGGACCAAGAGCCTCTGGGAAACCTGAGAACTCCTCAACTTGACACACACGTGAAGTGTGAGCAGTGAGAACACAACCGCCTATGGGGGTATGTCAGCGACTGCCTTCCAAGCCTCCACAGTCTGAAACTGGGATGAATAAGCAAGGGAGCAAGCAGCTCCAACATACTCCCACTCTCCTACAGATTTGCATCTCCCGGCCCCAGCACGTCAGTGCAAAGAGAACTTGGGATGCTCCGAATTCACACCCCCAAGACACAGAGCTGATCTCCGACACAGCAGCAGCACCGCTGGGAAGTCCTGCGCCAAGGCAAGGCTGGCACTCTGTCACGCTCCCAGACTTTCCAGCAGAACCTCGTGCCCCCTTGGGCATGGGACCAGGGTACGCAACAACAAACTCGTCTCATTGAAGTGTACACTGAGCATCTGTGTGAAACCCTTGGCCAGGAACCTGACTCTGGATTAAATGCCCAACTTACAGCCACTGCATGCTGCCTCCAACAGCAGAAGCGGCTCTGGCTGGTCCACAGGAGCATAGCAGTGCAAAGAGAAGTGGAAAACAGCCCCGTACCGCTCGGCACTGCCTCCCTGGGACCCCTCATGCTGGGCACAAGCCTGCAGGCGATGCTGCAGAGTGCAGCTCCAAACATCTGGATTAGTCCAAGTCCCGACAGGGGGAAGGTACAGCTCAGGTGCGTGCCGTGCATGCTGCTGTGCACAACCACTGCAGCTTGAACCCTACAGGACTGACTGCCTATCTGTGTGGGAGATGTGTCCTTTTCCACTCGACACTGCAGCTTCTTCCCCTGTCTCACAACTTGACTCAATCTTCCCATTTTCAGGAGCACAAATACAGGCCAAATACTGACCTGGCAGCACCAACTCTGACAGCAGTCCCCATCTCCGTTTCTTTTTTATCCAGTCTCCCGCCGTCCTGCACTAGCTCAGGAGCGCCACTGCTCCCTAATTTTCCAGAGCCGGGCTGACAAACAGCCTGAGTGGAGTCACACAGCTCCCCAGGTCTGCACCCCGGTTCGTGCTTTCAGAGCCGGAGCCTTCTCCCCTGCAACTCCCAGATAACTATTCTGTCATTTCTTTACATTTCCCACCTGAGGGCATCACTTTCTTCCTTGCCCCCAGATTGCTCTCTCCTGCTGCTGTTTCTGAGCTCTGCCAAGCCCACTTCAAGACACGCTATACAAGTTAAATACAACACTACTTCAGGTCCCAAATAGGAGCCTGGCTGCCCTCAAAGAAAGGGCTACAAACAGATCTGTCAACGTAAACGTGCTGTGCTCCCCACTTTGCAGCCAGCTCTGTTCAACAAACCAGCACAGCCTGCAGATGGATTTTGCTCTTCCCCAAATATTCAAGAAAGAGGGCCCAAGATGAGGGCAGGTAAAAACATCTGATGGATTTGACAGGGCAGGGTTTAATCTGTGTATCTTTACAAGACAGCATGCCTGAAAGAAAACACAATCTCTTCTTCCAACAAGGAAAAGGAAGAATCTGGGTAACCTCTGGCAAAAAGAGGGGAGGAAAAAAAAAAAGAAAAGAAAAGAAAAGAAAAAAAAAAGAAAAGAAAAGAAAAAAAAAAAAGAGGGCAAGAGGGACAAAACAATCTTTGTCCTCATTTTGCTGGTCACACAAGCACAGGGCAGCCTCAGTACCCGCTGCCCCAGCTCGGACAGCAAGTAATAAGCACGACCGGCCCAGTTTCACCGAGGCTTATGGAAACCAGGCTCTATGGTCTCTATGCGTCCCTGCGCTCGAGAAAGAGGTAGAGCATAGTCGGGATTTCCAGACTGCACCGATAATCAGCTCACAGAAACCAGATAGGACAGCACACCCTCAGAGGTCACCGCTCGGCTCCACAACGCTCACTTCAGATGCTGTTCCTTTAAATGTGGCTCCAGAGACCACACAAGGGTTAAATCTGCCTATAAATATCTGTTCTCAGCAGGGCTGCTGCTCTGAACCCTCCAGCCATCTGTTCTAGCTTTCCCCCATCTAAGACTCTAACATCTGAAACACGCTCACAATTCTTAGGAGTGCTCCCAAAAATAGACCAGCGCTGTGGCTTAGCTCTGTCGCCTGCGTCTGCGAGCGCAGGAGCATGTATGCGTGTGCCTGTGCCGGCACAAGCCTGGAGCTGTGCGAGTACGAACACGTCTGCCTCTGTGATGGCGAGCAGGCCCACACCAGCATGGGTCTATTTGCATCCATGTTGGCGTGGGTGTGCCTGCTTAACCGCAGATCCATGTGAATCCGCACGAGCGTGTTCACGCTGGTACAAACCTGCATCTGTACGCGTGTGCGCATTTGTACCAGCGCGTGGGCGTGAGAGAATGTGGAAGCCTCTCTACCAGTGGATGCGATGGCAGTCCTGCCGTGCGCTCTTCCCTGGTGGGATGGCAGTGCTGCGGGACAAGGCCGGGCACCTCTCCCGCCGCAGCCCAGCCCTGCTTGGCCTCAGCATGAATCAGGTTGTCCTGCGAGGTGCTGCTGTCCCCAGGCCCTGGCACTGCAATCCAGACAGCGAGGCTACCCTACAGCACAGCAGGGAAGGGAGGACCCCGGTTCTCTTGTTCAACGCTTGGCTCAGCAAATTCAGCAACCCCACCTCTGGGCACCAGAACCTTGCTGCTAAAGCAAGTAAAGCCTGATCTGCGTGAGGCCGGAGACACACCACCCTGCTCACATCCAGCTGGGGCTTGCAGGATTTCCTCAAGCACTCCACAGAGAGAGCCAACGCAAGACTCCTGCTGCAGACACGACAGCTTTCTCCTGGAGCAGAGTGGGCTCCAAGTCCCTCATAGCTCTTTCCAAATATCAAAGACTCGGCAGGTTCACCCTTCTGACTGCCAAGCCCATTAGCCTCACTCCACGTGGGCAAATCCAGGAGACAATGATCATCTTCACGCTCACAAGGCAAAATGGGAAACGAGCTGTCAGCTCACAAATCTGGACATATTGTCCAGGAGCAGACTGTCCTCCTGAGATGCTGTCCACCTGCTCTGTACCAAGCACGGCTCATACTCAAACACCCGTTATTCAGTGGGGACCATCACTAAGAAGCTCAGCCCTGGCTGCTGGCCCTGCTGACACCGCATCACAGGGCGACGTGCACACACAGCCACAGGGAGAGGACAACCGGTGTCCATCCTCCACGTAGTAACAACAGCCCGAGGATCAGACAGCAGCTAGGTTTTCATCCTAACTAGTTCCACGAAAGTGACTTTCCCTTCCAGACCAAGTAAAACTATAGATAAAGCCTCAAACACAAAAGTGCCTGGCTGCGGTATGGGATGGGGCTGTCTCAGGGCACTCCGTTTCTGCCAGTCGCTAAACCCCATGGCGATGTGGTGGGGAATGCCTGCCACAATGCAGCACATGCACATGCAGCACATGCACATGCAGCACAATGCAGAGCTAAGCCTCCTCAACCAACACACACACACACAGAGAGCCCACTGGTGAGAAACACTGCGGGGGGCTCTCTCGAGACTGTACCTGCACACGTGGGCTGGTGGAAGGGACCAAGGCTGCCACACCAGAGTGCTGCACTACTGAAGTGTCATTCGGCTTTTCCTGGAGTGCATTCAAAAGGGAACCTGACAGGTAGGAAGGTCAGAAGGCAGATAGTACATACCACCACAGTTTTGCTCAGGGTTCACCAAGCTGCCCTCTCACCGCTCTGATGTGCTCGAGATAGCCAGCTAGCTCCAAGAATTATAAGCAAGACTTTCCAACAACCTAAAATGCAAGTACACCTTAAACTCGGATGACAACATAAATGGAAAGCCTGAAATTCCAGCTCTTCATTTCAGCCTTTGATGGGGAGATGTGCTGGGAAACAGCCTCAGCAGACTGAGTCAACACAGCTATACTCTATTTCTGACAGACGGAAAGAAACCCCACTGATCGAGGTATTGATTTGATGCAGGAGTTTGTGTTTGTTTAAAAGTTTGCCCATGGGTCAGACCTTGTTACAACCATCTTTCCTGGTGATGAGGTTAGAAACAGACCGTGCCAAACTCTAGTCACCTGCCTAGGGAGCAGAATGTAAGCAGGTGTGGAAGTTAAGTAGTCCCTCGGGGATGCTTCCCTCCTCCACTCCCCCAAGATTAAAAACCATGTTGTTGGGTGGAGGAACACCACAAACAATTGTAGGGCCGCACTGGCATTTTGAGGAGTACAGCACAGCTAGGGTGTAAATGGGGGGCTGAAGGCCAGGCAGTTTGTCTGAGGTTTCAGATCATGAGGTGGAAAGGATTTAAACAGCAGATCCATTTCAGGATTATTTTCCCCCACCCTTTCTCCCAGAAAGAGCAATGGGATTTCAAGATCCCAGACAGGTTTGCAATCCAACCAGGCAAGGGCCTGAGAACCAGAAAACAACACTGACCAGGACGACATGGAACTGACAAGTTTTGTTTCCTTCTCTCCAGCAAAAGCAGGTAAGTACCAGGATCAAGTAGGTACCCACTAACACAGACAACTTCCAAAAGCACTGCACACAAATAGCTCCTGTACCAGCTCAGGCCCCCCGTGGGCTCCACGTTTGGTGGAAAATAATGGTCTCCACTTCAGCACCCGACCACAGGCGCCAGCAATCTGCAGGTCACTCCGAGTTACTCTATTCCCTTCCAAAACCTTCCTGCTCTTCTTCTCTCCCGGACATTTGCTGAGTGAATGACTGCAAATAAGTTTAAGGAAAAAGCATGGCTACATCAGGCGCAGTTATTCCATCAGAGAGACACTCGGGTATTGCTGCAGAGCTTTCCTCTTCCCACACCTCCTCAACCCTACGGGCACAAGGCCTTAAGAGACAGGGAAGGGAAGTGAGAACAGGCTGAGGACTGGGCACAAATGAATGCAGGAGATGCATCCCCAGCAGCTACCTCCTGACCTCAAAGCTCCTTCCCTTAGTGCCCAGCGAATGTGCAGCATCCGTTGCCCTCTACTCATTTCCAGCCCCAGAAATCTCTGCCAACGAACACCAGATCCCAGCAGCATTTCTCACTTTTCCTCACCGCTTCTGTCCTGCTATCACAGTTCCTGCATGAACCGCAGACACATGCATGCTGCAGTGTTTTCACAGCCGCCTCCAGCTGTATAGTATAGGCAGGGCCACCGACCATCGGAGAGGAGGTGGGGGCACAACTTTGTGTGCAGAGAGACACCTTTTAGGGACTAAGATAGCTATCTTTCCCCTCACATCTGCATTACCCATGTGACATGTGGCAAAGAGGCTCAGCCTTACCAGGAGCTCGCAGGCACCTTTCCCCACTGCATTCTCAAGCCTCCTTGTGTACCTTTAAGTTCCCCTCATTTCAACAGAGCAAAATATTCTGGAGGATTTATTTTGCCTTTTACATTTCTTAGCCCATCACATCCTTTCCTGCCAAAATAAAAACCAGTAAATCAGTTTCTCCCCTTCCCTGCCTTTGCTGCCTGGGAAGTATGTCTTGCAACTGAGCGGTGATATATGACAGAGGAAGCAGCAAACTAGTTCAGACCAGTGCGGGTATCCTCAGATACCCGCATGGCTCACAGCAGCCAACCGGCTGCTTGCTCTCATGCAGCCCTCTTGCTGAAGTACACAGAAGCCAGAGTCAGGCTGAAGCATTTGCTGCGATTTATGCATTCGAAATAGCAAAGATCAACACACAAATTAAGAAAATGTGTCTCTGAAACCAACCGGCCAATTTGCATCTGAAAACTCCTCTCGCCCTGAGGAGCCTCCTTTGTTTGCTCAGTAAGTTTTACTCCTGCGAGGTGCCACACGCTCCAGTGCCCAGTGACCCCTTGGGAGCTGGGACACGCAGCGAGATCCCACGACCTGTCACGCAGTTCAGGCTGGGACGTGAGCTTGCCACAGGCAACAAGCCGAGTCAGCAGTACTCGGATCACACCTGCCTCACCCCCTGCACCATCTCCCCTCCACCCTGGGAACGGGTCACAAGGCTGCCCACAGACAGGCTACAGAAGTTGGCTGCATAGGGAGTAAAGACGTTGATGGCCAAACCACAGGCCACGGGGCAGAAAACTACCCCTTGTGCACACACCCCGCTTCTGCCCAAGCCCGGATATGTCTGGGTGCAGGGATATGCATGGCAGGAGCACGAGGTGGGACAGCGACTGGCGGCTTCCCTGAAAGTCTAGGGGAAAGCTGAGCTCCCAAGCCAGGATGCTGCTTCCCGGAAATTAAACAGACCAAAGTGGAGGCCCAGGAATGCTGCCAGTAGCTAGCAGGGGCGCCCAAACCTTTTGTGTCCGCATCTGAGTCCCAGTGCTCCGGTGCCCCCATTTCACGCTGGCGCCTGGTGCAGCAGGCAGGGAGAGAGCTGTGCAATGCCCCCACTGCGGGGAGCGATATTAGCGCTTACCAGTGACGACTTCCAGTGTAGCGGAAGCAGACAACTCCTGCACCACCCTGCTGCAACAGCACCCGCAGGAGATGCCCCTGCCTCTGTCCCCAGGATACACACGTCATGCACAGCCCGACAGCATGAGGCGCCTGAAATGCAGCCAGCTGCCCACACAGCCCGCTGGCGGAGAGGCCAAACGCGCCTGCTCCCCCCTCAACAACACAGTGTCTGGCTGCCCCTCTACAAGATGTCGAGCCGTTAACACAGGAGGGTTGTTGGCTCCCATCTTCCCGGTGGAAGAGCCAACTCCAGGGCGCATTTCAACCAGCCACACCTGCGCCACGGCAGCCAGGAGGATTTGTAAACACTCGGGAACAAAGCTTCGCCTCTCACCTCATCCTGGCCCCCGAAAGCCAGCCCACAACCGGCACCACTCCTGGATGCCGGTGGCCAAGGCAGACTGGCTCCTCAGCTCCCACCCCCCCAGGCCCGGCCTTGGGCAAGACACTTCACCTCTCCGTCCCGCCATCTAATTGCCCGTACGGGAGCGGATGCTGCCATCAACCTGCGAAGGCCTGGGCACAGCGGGCAGCTCCCCCTCCTCCCAGGCAGCATCACTGCAGGCAGAAGCAAGAAGGCAAAGCCAGGCTGCCATCCTGCACCTTCTCCCCCTAGACTAATTCTGAAAATAAAAACCAGCTTCCGCTTGTCCCAGCCCCGAGAGAGAAGGAGGCAGAAAGAGGTTTGTTGTCAATACATGAAACTGTCGCTAAGTGAAGGAGAAAAAAAATCCAGGGGGAAAGTGGGGGGAGAACGAGGGAGGGGACAAAACCACATTTTTACTTCTGGTGGCCAGCCAGCTGACTGACTCAGCCAGTTTGGTCGCCTGCCATATAGATTTAAAAACAAAACCAAGCTCTCGGAGAGGGGAGAGAAGGGGGTTCGGATGAATGTGCTTTTTTGTTGCGTGTCGAGCAGATCCTAGACTGGCCCAAGACATGTTTAGGAAAATGGCTTCCCTGCCCCATTGCACCCAGGGGCTCGGCGCAGAGCAAGGCGCAGCACAGGCCTGCTGCTGCTATGCTGCCGGTGCCACGTGCAGCACGAGACTCCTGCCGCAGCACCACTCCCGGCAAAACGCTGGGTCTGAAAAGAAGTGCTGTGAAAGCCTAAGGCTAGCCAGGGCTGCTCCCAGAGCTGGTTCCCTCCAGCCACCTCGAGGACTAGAGACAGCAGTCTGGGATCCCAGGCAGGTGCTGTCTACCCGCTGGGCAGCACGGCCAAGGCCAAGGCAACCTGCTGCGTCTGAGATGTCCTGCATCCGCTGGGAAGAGAGCTTGGGGCATGCTGCCTTCTGCTGCGGCCGCTCTCGGGCTGTGGGCTACGGCTGCATGCTGCAGGCAGCTCCCCACCTTTGCCTGCTCCCTGCCGAAGGAATGTGCACGGGAGGTGGGAGGAGCGGGGAAGAGGTTGTTTTGAAATACCAGCTCCCGTTTTATTTATCTGGATCCCACAGTGCCCATGGCACAGTAGCCACTCGTAACGAGCGCTTTCTGTTCCCAAAGTGCTGTACAAACACGAACACGCGCTCCCCACGCCCTTTGCAGCAACGCAACACGCTGGCATGCTCAGCATAGCACCAGACACGCAGAGCTCGCCGCCCCACGCCGACTCGGCGCTTCCACACAACTGGATGGACATGAAATCGTATGTGAATAAGCAGTACTTGGCACTTCGCAGCTGCAGCAGGCATTACAAACACAAGCCGGTGAAGCCTCGTGAGCCTCCCACGCAGTCATCTCCCATAGAAACTGGCCAGCCTCCCTGGAGATTAATCCCTCGCTCGCTGCAGGGAGTGCAGACAGAATAAGTTACCTAAGGAGCTGACGACAGGTAAGTGCAAAGCCTGCGGCTCTTATTCCCGTTTCGAGATAGCAGAACGCAGGCACAGAAAAACCAAGGCCTTGCCCAAAGCTGCCCCAGCCCTCAGCAAAGCCGAGAAGAAAACCTTTGCCCTTTGGCTCCCTGTCCCCAGCACAGACACTAAGACAATACTGAAACGTGGTCTGCCAGCTGCCCTCCAGCAGCACCCTGCCAGCCTCGTGAGGGCTCAGAAGAGAGGTGCAGAGGTGCACCCGCACGGGCGGGGGGAGCAGGTGCAGGATCCCCCCGGGGGACTGCTGCAGAGAGGCACCCGGGAAGCCTGCTGCCACCAGCACCGGTTCACGCAGGAAGCAGGCAGACAGACTCAAGGACAGCTGCCACGCAGGACGAGGGCGAGGGGCACCGCTCCTGGACCGGCGGCTCGAGCTCTCCCCAGCCTTCAGCCCAGGGGGAACAGGCTGGCCTCACCTTCGGAGATGTTTCTGATTTGAGCAGAAGGAGCAAGATGTGGGGCTGGGGGCAGGGGAGGGGAGCGACGGGTAGAGGTTTGCAGTGGAGCTAAAAGGGGAGATTTAGTAACTGTCGGAAAAAATGGCTGCTTTATTGCAGGCAGCTTGTAAACCCTGGAGCCTGAAGGTCTGGGAGTAATTTCTCCCTCCCACGTGCTGGGCTCAGTTTGTACTGGGGGTCAGAGGTCAGTGCTTTTCCAAAGCATTCTGGGAAAGACGCCAACTGGAGCAAGCTGCTAAACACCGCTCCTGCAGCACGGCCGGAGCTGCTGCTGAGAGGAGCGCACCGTTAACCCTTCGCAGGGCGATTCCTCCGCTCCGTCTCTCCTGGCTCCATCCCTTGAGCGCAGGAAGAGGAGGGTGGGGAGGATGGCTGCTGCGGACCCACCGGGGACGGCCTCCCCC
>NW_009213676.1:0-2155 GCF_000690835.1 Fulmarus glacialis
ATTTCTGAAATCTGTAAAATATAATGGATAGAGTATAAGAGAGATATTTCATCAGGGTTGCTTTTAAAACTTTGAAAACTTTATGCATTAAAAGAGACATGCAATTTTATGGCAGAAGTGTTTCAAGTCCCTAGCAGAAGTCCCCACCAATACTCCTCATCTGAGATTGTCGGTTCCCCTTCCCTTGCTCCCTGCAGATCTGCCAGTGAAACTCAGTTTCACTAAGAGTGAACTTTTGGTTCAATTTAGGCTCAGATAAGATTTAAATTCGTGACTTCATCTGTTAAAGCTAGCTGCTTTAGTAGAAGACAAAGGGAGTGGCTCCTATTCAAGACTGGTTTCCAGTAATACCCAGTTGGAAACAGCGTGATGGCAAGCTCAGCTGGCCGGCTCGGTGCACGGCACAACGCTGCTCTCCCTGATGTCTCCAGGGCACTTGGCCAGTGTCTCCTTCGCACCCTTATTTTCTTGTGCTTCTTCTTGTGCTGGGAGGAAGCAGAGGTCAAAGACGGTGATGCCCAAAATGTCTGAGCTCTATCATGGCCTGCGGGAAACATTTACCAAATTGAAGATAGAGGCGGGCAGAGCATCACAGCCTGGCTGGTTTCTGCCCTTTCCTCCTTTTTGCCCTTCTTTCCTCTTGCCATATGTTCCTAACCGGTGTTGCCTCTGGGAGCTTGCCTACAAAAGACCGTATTTCAATTTGCATTTTTCTCCTTCATGATTATTTCTTTTTATATTAGTAACAAAAGATGGCTTCTTCCCTACATGTGTGAATATGTATAAATACATGGAAAATGTATCCACTTAAAATATTGCAGTGTGAAAGGTCTATAAATGTTTCTAAATGCTGCACAGTTTGTTTTACCAGCTCTAGGAACAGTTTGTCGGGGGCTCAAAGCTGGATGAGACACGAGATTTCTTCTCTGCAGCCACGTTGCAGATGTAAGGTCAGGAAGAACCCCTTGTGCCAGCCTCCTGCAGGCGCTCAGGACATCACATGGTGACCTTTTCTGAGATGGTCTTCCTTGTTTTAAACTGAAATTGCATTGTGATGTGTGTGTGTGTTCAATGTCTTGAAAATGAGTGGGTATCCTGCAAACAAAGCAAAACAAAAAAACCAAACCAAAAAAGCCCTTACTCATCAGAAGGGCTTGGGCATACTCTCTGGGAAGGAGCCTGTCTTTTGTAGCCAGTAGGTTGGCAGGGAGGGAAATTGAGTTTGGAATTGAAATGTGTTGTCAGTGTAGCTTTCTGGTCCTGTGAGGTCTGGATTTCTCTTTGAGAATTAAAATCTCTAGTACTAGTACTGAAGGATTGTCTAGGAACAACATGGGGAAATTTGCAAGAAAGAAGATTCTTTTAAGGATTTAGAAGTTTTGGTCCAAATCGTAACACTTGAGACTTTCTTGTGTAATCCTCACTGTCCCTGTCACAGTCTTTACTCATCGCTTCGGAGCTCTGGAGCAATCCCACCCACAAGGAGAGAAGAGGACTTTTGGTTGCTGTTTATGCTGTACCTGAGCTGGCTGGTTTTGGGATCACCTGAGTTTCAGAGCTCTCCTGGGAGCTCCAGGCCACGTGGCTCTGGAAGGGAAGCTGAACTTCAACCACCTATGGATTTCTTCTGCCTTCACAGTAGGGGAGGAATGAAAATTTCCAGGTAGCACTTGGGGCCATCTTGTCTGACTGACATCACTCATATCACTGCGAGTGCCTGCAGCTTGGTCGTGCATGCACTGGCCAAGTCGGCTCCCTGTGTAGCTGGTATTAGCTGGAGCACCCTTTAAATGCAGGGCATATTTGGGGTAGCTCTCAAGTGTATTAATTTGCCCTGAATCTGGCCCTAAGCTCAATCTTAAGAATCAACATCTAGACTTGAGGGTCAATTTCACCTTGAGCCTGGCTTTGAGGCCACTTGCAATGCAGTGAAGGTGTCCCCTGCGGAACCTGCAGTGACCACGGGACTTCCCACAAAGTGCTTCTAAGGGTTCCCAAGCATGTGGCTGGCTCTACCCTCAGGGTTGCATCTGGAGTTGGAGTGTGATGGATTTTTTTCTTGAGGTTTTAAAACCCGTAGTTGGAGGTTAGGAAATTACCTGAAATTGCTTGAAATAAGGATGTGTATGTGAATTGAATTTTACACACCTTAATT
>NW_009213677.1:0-4011 GCF_000690835.1 Fulmarus glacialis
TAGTTGAAGATGTCCCTGCTCCTTGCAGGAGCCGTTGGAATACATGACATTTAAAGATCCCTTCCAACCCCAACTATTCCATGATTCTATGGTCTCAGACTGTACATGAGAAGGGCTGGAACCCAATTTTGACTGTGAAGACTGAGACAAAAAAAGTATTGAGTATTTTATCTGTTTCTGTATCATCCGTTACTAGATCTTCTTCCCCATCCAAAAGGGTGCCACATTTTCCCTGAATCTCTTATTACTAGCACAGCTGTGGAGTCCTTTCTTCTTATCCTTTATGTATCTAGCTAGCTTCATCTGCAGATGAAGTTTGACCTTCCTGCTTTTGTCCCTAAATGACTTGAGTTATGCTTTTATGGCCCTCCTTTGATGCTTGCCCTTGTTTTCACTTCTTGTATGCCCTCTGGGGCTAGGTCCAGTCTGTACTCTTACTAATGCAGGGTGAAAGATGAATATGTGTTTGGTCATCCCAGTGAAGGATGTTGGGCCCTGTGTGACAGACTAAATGACAGTATCTCCAATAACCTCCAAATTATGCATATTTTTTGTGCCTTGAACAGCTGTAGGTGAGGATAAAAATGCCCCTTTCCATCAAGACTGGATTTGTGAAAACCAGTTCTTTGGCCCTTCTGGAATTGGTGCAGACACCCAAGAAAGCAATCAGTGCAGGAGATTACATGCCCCTTCTCCAAAGAAGGCTATCAAGAGGCTGGGCATCCACCGAAAGGTTCAGTAATCTGAGAGGAATGTGATTAAATGCTGATGCAACTTTTTGGCATGGTAAAAGTAACAAAAAATTAAGGCTAGATTTCCAATATCCTTCTGAATGTAGCAGTGGTGTTTGTGATATCAAATACAATCTCCTCTATCAAATAATCTAATTTTGTCTATGGTTATGACCAGTGCTTTTATCATTCCACTTATGTGACCTACTTCCCAAATATGAGCAACTCCAGCCATGGATGTTTCTTTTCCTTTATTGCTGAAGGCCCATGTACAACTAAAAACATATTCTGTTGTCATACATTTTCTGTCTTTGTATTCATGTCAAGATTTTTGTGGCTGTCTTAGTGTATTTTGCAGCTGATGTATTTAGCAGGAGCTAATAGAAAATCAGTTTCTCTGTGTTTGTGAGCAAATGCCATCAGATGGGAAGAGAAAAGGAATGACAAAAAGTACGTAATGTTCTGTTGTTAGTATCTCTCCAAATTAGTTTGGTGAAGGAAAAAAGAACAGCAATTTCTGTGCTGATTAATTTCTAGTCAATGGAAGTGGAATTGCCATCAGCACTTCCACACAAGGCCAACATAATTTTAAGTGCTATGGCAGTCGTATGTTGTAACGTTGTTCATAAAAGGAAAATAGCACTTCAGTTGACCACAGCACTCAACAAACCTTGAGTGAAAATCACAGGCCTATGGTTTGGTTTGGGTTTTTTTATTATTTTTCCATCCTCTTTGGATTCAACCCAATTTATAGAGTAAGAGACTCAGGTTATAGTTACCTTCACAGCTGACTCTTTGACTCAGCCCTGAGTCAATTAAAAAGAAGTTTAAAATAAGGTCATCAAATTTGTTTTCATCCTTTCTTGCCGAAACAATACCTCACTCCTTGCCAAGGACAATAAAAGTGGTCCAGTCCCTGACCTGTTTTCAGTGGCCCAGTCCTCCACAGGCATTTTCCAGAAAAACAAACAAAAGAAAAGTGATGGTGATAATATAAGCATTCTCCCTTTGAACAACCACCTTGTGGTCAGAGAACGTGTCCAATATGTGTGGCATCTGGATTTTACTCCTTCTCAGTGAGCGTGAACTAAACTTGTATTCTAAGCTCCCAGGAGAATATTCTACCAGGACGAGTATGAGTGAGTTATCCCAAATGAACCTTTATGGACACTTATTTGTGGAAAAGAAAACTCTTCAGAAGGGGAAATGAAACTCATTTGTGGAACTCCTTTCTTATGACTCTCCTAATGACTGCCTGACAAAGTCATTTCAATAATGCTTAGTGTTTCAGCACAACCTGAAAATGAAAGACTTCCAGCAAAAGAAAGTGACAGTGGTGCATCCCAGAATCAAGCTTAAGGACACTTCCACAGGAATTCATTGGGAAGTAGGTTATGGTAGGTTCAAACAGACTTAAGCAGAGGAGGAAACTGAAGAGAGGTCTTCTATCTCATGGAAGAGTGTTCCAAACATTGAGCTGCTGCATTAAAGACGACCTTACTACCTCATCCTCTGATTCTGTATTCCTCTATATCTAGAAACAAGAACCACATATAGCACATTCAACTCAAATTTGTAAACACTTTCAGAATGTCTGAAACAGCCTTTTTAATAACTTTAACTGTAGAATCACAGAATTACAGAATCACTGACCTGGGAAGAAACCTCTGGAGATCATCTAGTCCAGCTCAAAGCAGGGTCAGCTAGAGCAGGTCATCAGGACTGTGTGCACTCTCTGGGAAACCTGTTCCAGTGTTTCACCACCCTCGCAGTAAAAAAGTTTTTTCTTTGTTTAAGTGGAATTTCCTATATGTCAGTTTGTGCTCATTGCTTTTTGTCCTTTCACTGAATACCACTGAAAAGAGCCTGGCTCGCTCTTCTTTACACACTCCCATCAGGGTTTTCTATGTTCCATCATACTGATGAGATTCCCCTTCTCCCCCAGCCTTCTCTTCTCCAGGCTAAAAAATCCCAGCTCTCTCAGCCTCTCCTCTTATGTCAGATGTTCCTGCCCCTTAATCATCTTCATGGTCCTGAACTGGACCTGTTCCAGTATGTCCATGTCTCTCTTGTACTGGAGAGCCCAGGACTGGACACAGTACTTCAGATGTGGCCTCACCAGAGCTGAGTGGAGGGGAAGGATGCCCTCTCTCAACCTGCAGGCAAGAGAGGTGTTTCTCCAGCTCACAGGTCTCTCCTGCCTGTGCTCCTGTGTCTTCTCTTTTCCTTTGATGTCTCTCCTGCTCTGGCACCCCTCCTGCCCTGGCATTTCTCTTGGGTCTCCTAGTGGTCACTGCCCTTTCTTAAATATGTTTTTGCAGAGGCACCGTAAACTATTCTGATTGGTTCTAGTTTTGGCACATGGTGGGTCTGCTTTTTCTGTTGCTGAGCTGGCTGGAACCAGCTGACCTGCACAGGGCAGTCCTTGACCTCCTCCTACACAGGTCACCCCTGAACACCCTCCCTCCATACCAAACCCCTGCTAATTATGTTCAGTACACTCCCCAAGGACAGGACTCAGCAATTCCCCTTGTTAAACCTCATGAGGTTCCTGTCAGCCCATTAATCCAGCCTGACCATGTCCTTCGGAATGGCAGCGTGACTCTGCAGTGTATCAGCCACTCCTCCCAGTTTTGTATCATTTGCAAACTTGATGAGGGAGCACTCTATCCCATCATCCGGGTCATTAATGATAGTGTTGAACAATACTGGCATTGATATTGACCGCTGGGGCACACTACTGGTGACTGGCCTCCAGCTGGACATCATGCTGCTGATCACAACCCTTTGAACCCAACAGTTCACCTCACTTATGTAGCCCAAACTTCACCAGTTTGTTGAGGAGGATGTTATGGGAGTCGGTGTTGAAAATCTTCTTAAAAACAGGATAAACAGCATGCACTGCTCTTCCCTCAGCTACTAAGCTAGTCATTTCATTGTAGAAGGCTATCTGGTTTGTCAGGCATGATGTCTCCTTTGTAAATCCATGCTGACTAGACTTAACCAGCTTCTAGTCCTTCATATGTTTGAAAATGCCTGCTCTGTCACCTTCCCAAGGTGAGGCTGCCTAGCCAGATCTGCTTCCCCAGATCTTCCTTCTTGTCCTTCTTGAAGATAGGGGTAACATTTGTTCCCTTCCAGTCCTTCTCCTGATTGACCTTTTGAAGGCAATTGAGAGTGGTCTTATAATAACGTTGGCCAGCTTCCAAGCACTCATGGGTGCATCGCATCAGGCCCATAGACTTGTGTATGTCTGCTTGACCAACCTGATCTCCTTCTA
>NW_009213678.1:0-1757 GCF_000690835.1 Fulmarus glacialis
TATTACCACCACCACGTTGGAGGAGAGCTGCAGGGGTGCACCGGAGCCATTAAGCATCGTCCCTTTGGGGTGCCGCTGCCCTCCCTCTCCTTGTTTGAAGCCTTTTGGGGGGGTTTGAGCCCCGAGGGGAAGGACGAATCCCCCCGAGGCCACGAGCCCGGGGAGGGGAGGGGGGAGGACGACGGAGAAAACTCAACACCAAACACCCCCGGAGTATATTCTATAAGCTCCAGGCAGTCACCTAAAGCTGAAACCCCTGAGAATGGGAGAAAATCCCCCAAACACGGGCGCATCAGGCTGTTTTCTATAAGAGAACTGGAAAATTGCCCACCACTAAGCTATAGAATAAACACTATGCTATAGAAGTGCACACCTATAAGAGAATACAGACTATAGAGAGCTGCACATTATATAAAACCTGCACTATGCACTGCAGAAGAGAACTGCACAATATAGAGAGCTAAACACTATAGGACTGTATATGATATAAGAGAATTGCACCCTATATGGACTATACACACTATAAAGAGCTGCATGCTATAAGAGAACTACATGCTACATACTACATGTGTAAGTATGCACAATATAGAGCTGCACACTATATGAGTATGCACAATATAGAGAGCTGCACATTATATGAGAACTACACACTATATAAGAAAGCTGCATACTATATAAGAGAACTAGACACTGAGCTGCACACTATATGGGTTGCACACTATACAAGAGAACTGCATGCTATATGAGAACTATATGAGAGCTATATGCTATATGAGAGCTGTACATGCCATATAAGAGCTGCACACTATATAAGAGAACTGCACAGTATATAAGAGAACTGCACACTATAACAGCTGCACAGTATATAAGAGAGCTGCATGCTCTATAAGAGCTACAAGCTATATAAAAGAGCTGGATGCTGTACACGCTGTATAAGAGAGCTGCACAGTATATAAGAGAGCTGCATGCTATATAAGAGAACTACACTCTATATGAGCTACATGCTACATAAGAGAACTGCACGCTATATAAGAGAATTGTACCCCATATGAGCTCATGCTATACAAGAGAACTGCATGCTATATGAGCTACACACTATATAAGAGAACTGGACGCAATATAAGTGAGCTACATGCTATATAAGAGAGTGCATGCCATATAAGCAAGCTACATGCTGTATAAGGGCGCTGCACACTAGGAGAGCTACACATTATATATGAGAGCTACACATTATATACGAGAGCTACACATTATATACGAGAGCTACACTACACCATTTCCTGTAAGAGACCTCGAGAAACTCCCCAAGCCGAACCCCTAAAGCCCACACGATTTCCTATAAGTGAACCAAACTCCAACCTCCACCCTCCTTTCTATAGGGGAACCTGAGCCCTAAACACCTAAACACTGCAGGACCCCAGCAGAGACCCACCCTCCACCCTTTTCTATAGGGGAACCGGGCAACACCCCAAAATCAAACCCCCAAACACCCATTATTTTCTATAAGAGACTCAGAAATTTGCCCCAAACACCTATATAACCACACTTTTTTTCTGTAAGACCCTCCCCAAATTAAGCCCCCTCCAAGCTGCGCTATTTCCCCCCCCAACTGCCCCCAAATCAGACATTTTACAAGCCCCAAAACACCCTAAAGCACCCCAAAACACCCTAAAACACCCCAAAATCATCGCCCGCAGCCCTTCCTCCTGCGCCTGGGGCTGAGTGGCCGGGAATCGCTCAAAGCATTGGAACCACCC
>NW_009213679.1:0-14985 GCF_000690835.1 Fulmarus glacialis
GTCTTTTCCAACCTTTATGATTCTATGGTATAGCTGAAATTGCGTTTCCTGCACCAGCAAGAAATTTCTCTGTTTTGAGTGTATTTCCCTGTTTTGATGTGCCACTAAGTATGTTGAGAACCAATAGCTTGTTTTTCCTTAGATTAAAAAAAAAATCACTGTTGCTGTCAAATTGGACATAACTGGACCTCTCAGTTTTAAAACAGAAAACTAAAGCTTAGACTGGCCATCTACGAGTGTACCTTTTAGTGATCCACCTTTTAATTGAGTGAGAAGTGTAACCCAACTAAATTCCTCCTTTAACTAGTTCAGTAAACAATATTTTCAGATGATCTTGACTTTCAGGATATCACGATGATCCTAAAATACCTTTTCAGCTGTAAAAATACTCTTATCTTGATAGGAAACTTGGTTTTACCTCTGAGGATGAAATCTGAAAAGTACTTACTTTGTTGAAAGTGAGGTTTTTCTTCCCCCTTGCTGTCTTTATTAGAGTAAAATAAAATCTCACTTGTATATTTAAATATTTCTAGTGGTTATCTGGATTCTGCAGTGGAGGGTGCACAGTAAGACGAGTCATGCTGAACTGTTGCTGGCAAATATGTTTTCCTATGCTAAATACTTGTATTTCCATGCAACTCTATGCTTTTTATTTTGGTATGTCACATAACGGATGACAAAATTTTATTTTTAGCAGGTGACTCCTCCCCAGAGAATGCCTTGCAGGTTATAGCAACATCTGGCTACAATGCAGATTTTCCCGTTGGCAATCAGCCAGTCTCTGAGGACACTTATAGAATGAACTTGGCTAAAGGAGTCTCAATGTCGCTGCCATCTTCACCTCTGCTGCCACGCCAGTCCTATTTGGTGCAGTCAAGATCAAACAAAAAGTCTCCAGGTAAAATGAAACTGATGAGCAACTAAAATCTTCATAGCACTTTAACTCAGCTTTTGATACGCTTTATATAAAAGTAACACAGTAAAATCATGGTAATCTTTCACAATAAGAACAAGAGCAGTGAATGCTTTTTGCGTGTTCCCAAGGAAAAAAGGTAATTGGTGATTAAATAGAATATATTATTTCATATGGCAAAGAATTACTCTAATTGGTATCGCAAATACCTATATTGAAATGTCTGAATATGTTTAAAACCAGTTATTTATGATTAGTGTATCAGTTAGGTAGAGGACAGCTGCAAAAAACGTTGTTTATGCATATGTTAGTGGCTGTGTAAGCATGAATGCTGTTTGTGGATTTTACAGTTCATTTATTTTACTCATATCTACATACATAAATGTATTAATAGATAAATTGCTGCTGAAACTGTGACAAGAAACGTGTTCATTTTCAGCGGTTGTGTCCTTACTAATGACCGCATACTTCTGTGTGAGCCTTGCTAAATAAGGTGCTCCATCTGGTTCCCTTTTTATCAGCATTCTGTACATGTAAATCATTCCAACACACTAGCATCACTTGGGCTCATCAGGTCAAAGCTTGAGCGTTAAGTGAAATTGTCCATATTCCTGTTGCTTGTGGAGACACTCAACAGTTTTGAGGTTCACTGTTGTAAAGTTTATAAGGTCTAGGAACAGATTGTCGAAAGTTGTTTTCTGTCAGCACTGAGAAATGTCTTGGTTAATGACCCATTTTACATAAAATTAAAGAAAAAATGTTGCTCAAAAAATTGCCACAGGATAGTAAATACAATTTGTAAAAAGTATTCTTGGTTTAAGTTGCCTATCAATATTTATTTTGTCCTTTCAAAATTTAAAAATAATAATCTCACCCAAATAATTTTGGGTTGGTTTTGACAGTTCACGTAAAAATTTTGAGCTACAGAATGGTATTTTGTTGTTTTGTCCCTTACTACAAGTGATTTGCGTGCTAAACAACTTTAAAAGATTAAAAAGAGGGTGAAGTCCTTGTGATGGAAAAGGAAATGGGATTTTTGCCAGACTTAAGTGAAGGTCAGGATCTAACTCTTAGTTTTGTTACTGTTGGGAAAATATAACTGCATTCTAGGTACATTTGAGATAATACCTTGCTGACCTCCCCACTCCATGATTTAGTTTAGTGACACGCATTTTTATAAACGGAGTATAGGCTGCTAGCTGTTTCTCTTGCAGAAAATGTGTAACGCTTGATAAATTTTCAATGAAAAGCCATATTCACGATTACTTCAGGGTCATTCCACTGTGATATATAGCCAAAGAAAAAGATTTCTTAAGATTATGAAGTGCTGTGAATGCATTGACATTTATGTATTATTATTTTGTGCAAATACCTAACTAGGTGGTATGATACTGATGGAAACATTTTGTGCTATTCCTCTGACTTCCAACAAACTATAGCTGATGGAAGATGATTTAATATAAATCATCTGTCTAGCATCTGGGGCAGGAGTAATAAAAAGAGAGGGAATACTAATGTACTGATTTCAAAACACACTGTTTTAGTAGCTTACAAATAGCAAGTTAAAGATTTTTTTGGGATATGGTGGATGAAAGAAGAAAGGATTGCACGGAAAGTTCTGAAGTTAAGATGTAGCGATGAAGTTACCTAACCAGTGGTAGAACAAAATTCTAATTTCAGTCCTCTCAGTTTACAGGTGAAGACAAAGCAACTACTTAGAGATGTATTTTTCAATGTAAATCATATCATTAATATTTTTTGAAGTCTTTGAAACTGTGTAATAGAGCAGATTAAAAGATTGTCCCTTGACGTGTAATAATTTGTTCTACCTTTTGTTTCTGTTCTGCAGTTCTGTTCATATAACCAGGCATGTTGATGGTCATATATATAAGGTGATACTCTTGCATAACTTATTTCCTTGAAATAAAGGTCTATTTAGTGTCTACTAGACAGAACCAATATACTGTATGTATACTCAGTGGTAATGATTAAAGAGTATATTCACTAAATGCTACCCAGGTTTTAATGAAGGGTTTTTCATAACTTTTTATTGAGTCTGAGTAGTTTTAGTTAAAAATTTTGGTTAGTAAATTAAAAACAGTGAGATTTTCCTGACAGTGTGTTTCAGAGTTATAAAAAACAATTGTTGTTAACCAATAGTTATTTGCACTGATGTTCATGAAAACATCTGTATCTGAGGGCTTCATACTCAGTACATTCCCACTTTTCTAACAAATTTGTCTATACTCTAGCTTACATTTATCTAGTCCTGCATCTATATTTGCTGATCAAAAAATACCTACTTAATTATGCTTATATGATCAGTGAATAAAAATAGTTTTTCCTGGTTAAATAATTTTAAAACGATGCATGGAAGAACATTCTGCAGTAAGAAATGCACTGTAAAATGTTTTACGTTTTTGTGTAACTGGTATTGACATTCAAACTCTTTCACAGAATTAGACTCTAGTTAGTGATGTCTAGGACAGAAGAATCTTCAATGTAAATTAACTAAGTGACAAGTTGCTCTTACTGCTTTTCCTTTCATGGCCCTTTCTGCATATTTCCAAGTGAGTGTTAATCTGTGGCTTCAGAGGGGTATTTTTGGTTTTGTTTTTTGTTCTAATTTCACCTCTTTGCCTGGCTTCACTACTGCGTAAGCAGCAAGTATTTCTATCCATTGTCATTTCTTTAAAATGTGTCAGCATTTTGAGTAGGATTTGAGCAAACTTTTTCCTTCTGTAATTCCTTCATCCACTTGCAATCTGGTTATCCATCACATAAAACTGCTGAAAAACCAGCATTTTAGTTCCACCAAAAGTGATTTAGTTGATGATGGAAGTATGTTTTATACTTAATTTCCTATCTGTTTAGAAAGTTGCACATAGATAGATGGTGCTTGAAAGAAAGCAAATTCTTTGGCTGTATCTTGTAAAGGAAAAGGTACTGCAAACATTTTGAACATCTTAGTAAATTTTGGTAATTTACTATATCATTTAGCAGTAGTACCATATGAAAAACAGCAACAACAACAACCAAAATATAAGGCCAGTTTGTAAATTTACATTCAAGCAATGTATAAATCCAAACAGAAACTGTTTAATTTATAATCTAAAATAATGGAAAAGTACTTTTTTCCCCCGCTTCCTGTCAGGCATGTTCTTACTCATGTGAATATTTGCTAATTTTGAAGGTTATCTTACTTTCTAGGTTGCTTCAGGGTTTTTTTGAGTTTATCAGTTTTGGTTTTGTTTTGTTTTTTTTTAATATAATTAAAAGTGCAGTGGTAGGAAAAGGATGTTATGCTTGAAATTATTTTCCCTGTGAATGTTGTATACCTCTTTGTAATTTTCTACTGCAGATGACTTGGAGAATAATACTCTTTTGCCAGTATGGATTAGCCACGGAGGTACTGTGGGGAGTGTGGTGTTTTCATTCTGTCCCTTTAGACTAAGAGGATTTTGTTCCATCGTAGGCATATTTGTGCCAGGAATAGTGCAATTATCCGTTCTCAAGTTTGGACTCATCTCACTGAGAAAAACACTTAGGTGCTTTAATGTTTAGGAAGTTAGAGGTATCTGTTCAGAACAGATTTGGAAATTGCTAGTCTGGGGACCCCCTGACTAACTCAGGACTTTTGGGGTTTGGCGTCTCTTTGAAACTGCTATCCTGATCTCTGGCATCCCGCTTTTCATTTCCTGCCTCTCATCCGCTGCCCCTCTAGGTGGGGGTGCAGGCTTGAGACTGAACTGATCAGTCCTTGTATGCTAGGAGACCAGTATGTTAGCACTGTTAGCTATTTTATCGTTCCTGTCACAGTGGGCGGGCAGGATGACACATGGATGTACACAGCTGAGAGAGGCGTCTTCGCTGCAGCGCACGTGTGGATATAGGTGCTTTTTTGCCCATTCATCTGCAAGTAGGTCAGCCACTAGAACCTCATGACACATCGGCAGGCATAACCATGGGAGAGCAAGCTGAACTTCTTCACTGGAACATGGAAAGCTGCACAGTCCTGTTTGCGCAATCTGCTCTGAGTGACATTGTGTTCCAATTATTTGCATAGGAGGTGGGGGAGCTCACTCTTTGTGAGAAGAGCTTGGAAGAGTACCAGTGTTTCTGGCCCCAGTTCAGTCCTCAACTCTAACTATAAAAGGAGGAAAGAGAGAAACTATATCTTAAATTACTAAGGAGCCTGAAATTATTGGCAGAACTGAAGTGGCTGGTTCATTTGGAGTCAAAAGCTTCCTTAATGAAATAGTTCATTGAGGAGGAAGTGGATAAAAGAGCAGAAACACACAGAACAAGGAAAAAGTTGTCAGCTGGACAACTCTGGGAAGGGGAGCCGTAAGTGAAGAACTCTCACAGTAAGTTGAGTTTCTTCTACTATAAAGCTAGAATGAACATTGCTTGGATTAGTTGCATTACATGCATTAGTTGATTACAGGTGTGCAACTAAACCAATATTCATGCTCTTAAAGGGGTAATAGTTGATTGTACTCTGATTTAGGAGGGTCAACTAAAGGAATGAAAATACTAATTTATAAAGGAGGTTCCAAAAAATTGGTTGTTGGAGTTTAAGGTGTGAATGAAAGATACTGCTGCTGCCCTTGAAGTGAATGTTTACTGACTTAAATTATTGATACCATCATACTTGAACAGAGAAAAGAAGCAGCTTTCCTTTTAAAGACATCAGTGAATGCCAAAGATGACTGCTGGAAGAATCTTCCATAAATGTGCAATAGAACTTTTAGTTTTTAAATTAAACTTTAATTAAAACTTTTAATTAATAAACAAGTTAATCAACATCCCTGATACTTGAGACTAGACTAGGTAAGAGAACTGGTTTCACGTAAGGCTTCAGTGTTGTGCACCGATCTTGAGAACACTGGGAAGCAGTTCCTCTTGCATGCAGTAAGCTATCCAAGTGCAAGGTCCTGCACCTGGGTTGGGGCAGTCCCCAGTATCAATGCAGATACAGATTCATTTAACGCTGATGGGAGGAAAAGCCAGTTCAGAGGATTAGGAAGAAGATGCACAAGTTACAATAATCTTGCGGAAAATCAGCTCTTCTGCAGTCAAAAAAAGCATTAAAAATTACTAGGAAAGCAGTAGATCATAAACAAAATAAAGTATCGTTATGGAATTGTCTACCTTAGGAAGATACTGATGTAGCTCTGGTAATACCAACTTCAAAAATCTACAATAGAGCTAGGAAAGAGCTAGAGAAGGGCTGCAGGAATGACTAAAGGTGTGGAATGGATCTGAAGGAGAAATTATTTAAATAGATTTGGCTGGTATTTTTCTGCCTGCAAGAAAGACAATTGGCGGGAAAACAAGACAGTATTTCATGCAATGTTGGGTTAACTCGTGGATGTTGCAGATTGTTAAAGAAAGGCCGGGATAAATTCTTGGAAGGAAAATCCATCTAGAACTCTTAAATAGAAAGTGACCACTCAGGAGAGGATAAGCCACTTAACACAAGTCAGGAAAAGTGTATTAGAGAAGTATGTTTTCCCTAACTTAGATTATTCTCTGCTGCTTGCTGCTGATAAAATACTGTCCCAGATGAACCTTTTATCAGACCTGATTCAGCCATCAGGAAAAGAGCTTCCAGTGTGCAGATACAGTTCACATTTAAATGGGTCCTTTTTGGATTAATTCATGTGTCCTATTCTAGATTAGTGCACGAAAATAAACTTCCCATGAATTTTCCTAGTTATTGCAATGTTGTGTATCAGATTTGCAAGTACTGTAAGTCACTTCCACATTAGTTTGTGAGGAAGAAAATTCAATAATGGGTCTCCTCCACAGCTTAAAGTGTGAGTGTTAAAAATACACCCTGAAGATATTTCCATTCTGATCTATTTTACATGACTGCTACTTGTTGTTCTGGTTCTTTTAGAATGGTTGCTTATTGTTGTTCAACTTTGATACATCTAATTATACTTCTGCTTGCAAATGACAGATTTGGACTATTGTCTCCTTAAAGAATGTGATTTTCTTTCAAAGGAATGTATTTTTAGCTGCTTTCACCAGGGCCAATGCCCCTTATTTTTGTTATGAAATAGTGTTGAAAGAGCACCCTCTGGTGATCGTTGGTAACTAAGCTATCTTTTAGTTTAAAAAATGCAATCATCTCATAGTCTCTAGGTAGAGATAAAAACATACGTTCATATATGACTTACATTCCCTGGCCAGTATTTCTTAGCTAAGAAATTAAGTTATCAGCACATTCCCATATTCCACTTTCAGGTGGAAATCTGAAAGAACAGGTAGGTCCAATAATGAAATGCCTCGGCGCTCTTGTAGAACCAGGTCATACCTGGGGCATAATGTATGTAGGCCTGTGATGTGGCAGGCCATGCTTTTTCAGGTCAGTTGCAGCGTGATGGGGCAGTGTGTTACCCAGGGGAGCCTAAGGCCAAAATGGAGAGAGTTGCAACTTGTCTTTAAAAGCAGTCGTCAGCCTTAAAGTACTCGTGAAAATGAGCAAGAAATCAATGTAGTTTTCAGAGGCTTAATGTAGCATCTGCGACTGCTGCCGAAAGGAAGGATGGGATGATTTGTATGACTGCAAGTGTCGTAGCCTAAATGTACTGTGGTTGTTTTAATAAACAAAGTGTGGGATGTCTCGGAGAACTTTGATGTGCCCTTGAATGTTAAGCCAAGTAAAGGATGCTATTTGAAGACCCAAATTGAAGACAAGAAAACCACCTTATCAAGGGCAGTGTGGTATAGTTAGCATCAGTCCTGCAGTCTCTCCAGTGCTTTCTGAATGGGGTTTACTTTGTTAGTGAGGGAGATTGCAGACCAGAAAAAGGAGGAAAAGTTGAAAGCCTGAAGTGCAGTCCTAAGTTTTATACTAGCAATAAGGAGGAAGAGAGGAGGAAAGCCAGCCTACTGGAGTTGTTTGCAGTGTGCAACTTGCACACCACATACTAAGACTAACTGGCAAGCCAATTCTGTTTTATCCAAATACTGCAAGCACTTTCAAGTGAGGTAGGTAGGCAAGTACTACTTTTGTTACTGGTGTGAGAGGAGAAAAGTGAGACCTGAAGGGCTGCAGTGGCAAAGCAGCACTTAGCAGGGCAGTAGCACCATGAGGTGGTTATCCACTAGGACTGAAACTCAGTTTGTGCCTATTTTGTTGTTTGTTGTTTTGGGGTTTTTTGGTCATTTTTTCTCTGATGCCAGTACATTATAGGCTATTTTTTTTAAAACTGTTTTTTTGTTGTTGTTGAGGATGTGGTGTGGTGGTGTTTAATGGGACATTCATGTCCTTTGTTTTGAAAACTCTACCTTTGGCAAGGAAAGGTGCTAGCCGTATCCTTCATTGCTTTCTTGAAATCTCATTTTAAAACTAATTAGAAGTCATCACTCGTCAAAAGCTGCAGTAGCATCCATGGATCTGTGGATGCAGTTATAGCTGTCCATGTATACAAAAGAATAACTAGCTGTATACACTGAGGCATGGTCATGATTGACAAATGTTGGCTTCAGAAATAGTGAAAAATTACTCTTACAATTATTTGGGAATTTACCAGTAGCCTTTTACTTTTATCTGCTGGAACTCTTTTGTGTCATGAGACTTACGCTTCTACTTGATAAGTTTGTGAACTTTTGTGGGAAGGAAATATCTTGTTTAATAGCTTGATAACTAAGCCACTTTCTCTGTTTTTTTAGCTTGGTTTCCTTAGGAAATGAGAGGACTGAGCTGGGTATATAAATCTTTTAACTGATGGGGTTATACTTGCAAAATCAGCTTTTCAATCTGGCATTTCATTCATGATATTATAGTTCCTACATAAAAGAATACTTACCTGAAATCTTTTTTCACTCCTTTCTTTTTAAAATGCATGATTTCTCAGTCAAACAGTATCTAATGTGTTATTCTATAAGCTTAAGGGATTGAAAGACTACGAACTGTAATTTAAAGACCCTTTTAATATCAGTTTGGACTTTTATGTGAAATCTGTGTAAGCTACATTATGAGTATTAAGTGCTTCCATCAAAAACATTGCTCTTTAAAGATTCCTTTAAGATTGTATCAGGCAAAACTCATAAAGATACTTTGGTTAAAAGTGGGCATATCATAGGCCTGTAAAATCACTGTGTGGGCTTATGAACTGTTAGGATATAGGATTCATTAACATTGGTTTTGTGCCGAGTCAGTGATTCTCTAACCAGATACCAGTATACTGCTGTAATTATAACGATTAAGTCAGGGAAGTTTGAAAATCATGCCCACAATTTTGTCATCTTTACCAATGATACTCAGAGTGCACAAAATAGTGTGATAAAACTTGGACTTGTGGGATATTTTCCTTGTTTTACAGGTGCACTACATAAACGTCACTGTACTGTTCCTTCATAGGACCCTGTAGAGTGTCCTGTCTTCCTTCAGTGAACAGGTCCCCAGGGCAGAGACAAAGGGACACTGTCAGCAGTGGGTGACTGGGCACAGCTGCTTTCTTCGCTGCTGATTGAAGACATCCTGAGGGGAGGAAGGATTGAATTCATTCAGCTGGTTTACAGGCAGTTCAGTTTAGAGGAGGGGATGAGACATGGAGGACATGTTTACCCAGTAGCATAGCTAGCTGTTGCTCCAAAGATGTGTTGTGAGCTGCCCTTGGTTCACATGCAAATGCCTCTAGCTTTCTTGGAGCTTCCTGGCTTCAGCTCTGGCCTTCTTTGGAGGCACTGGTCAGTGCTCAGATCCAGAGTTCTGGCACTCCGCCGTTACAGGGTGGACACAGAAGTAACTGGGACTCAGATCCTGGATGGCAGCATTTCCTGGCCTGCTGCTGTTTCACTTCTCATTAACCGTAAGTTAAACCGTTTGCAAGAGGCCTTGTATCACCCGGTTCCTAGATCTGCAACGGGCAGAGTCAGGAAGTGAAACGACTTGAAAATGCAAAATTTCGTAATAATAAAATCCATGTTTTGCAGCAGTGTTGTAGGTCTGCTGCTTAAAAGGCTTATTGGTTTTGCATGCTGTTTATTGTTTTATTGATTGTTTTCTGTTTGTGGAAAAAAAATTACTTGATTTCAAGTCTATTACAAATTTGATTAAATAAAGGATCTAAAAGGAATGTTTTTTGAAAGCCAGAGATTGGCATGACTTGAAGATGAAGTCACTGTAGCCTTAGACTTCCTATTTGGTAAGTGCTTTTAAAAAAGACTTCTGAAAGTAGTTTTAATTCTGGGTTATAAACAAAATATGTAACTAGGAAACTGTAATGCATTTGAACAGGTGAACGATCTGGGAAACAAGGCGTGTATAGCATAGTGTTGATAATTGTTAGTGCTTAAGATGAAGACCAGACCCTGCTGTGAGAAGGTCTGGTGTCTTTTCCACTGAGCTTAAACTGCAGAGTGAAATGTACTGGGGAAGCAAGAGAGGGATGCAGTAAGAAAGCAAGGGGAGAAGAGCTTCCTCAGAGGAGAGGAGTAGGGAAGTAAGAGAAACTGAGCCTGGCTGGGGAATCAAGTTGCACTGAGATTATGTGGGGAGGTGTGGCTGTGACAGAGAGCCTTGGGCTGGGACCTGGGTTCCTGTAAGGACAGTTTGGAGTGGGTAGTAGGGTGGAAGGACAGTTTGTGGGGAAACTTCCGTTCCAGGATCTGGAAGAGCTTCACCAGACAGCGTGGCAGTCCTAGCAGCCAGTCCTTCCTCTGCTGACAGCCGGTATTTCAAACTGTCGAAGATTCCTTTTGTAGTGCTTAAATGCTATTTAATTACACTTACATGAATATTTTTGTACTGCTCTGGCTTCTTTTAGTTAGATGGGGACAAATGGGGATCATTTGGGCTCAAGGGTTTTTCTCCTTTTTGTTGTTCAGTATGAGGTTCCAGTACTTTCTCTGCCTTCTTAGAATCATAGAATATCTCGAGTTGGAAGGGACCCATAAGAATCATCGAGTCCAACTCCCTGTTCCTTGCAGGACCACCTAAAACTAAACCATATGACTAAGAGCGTTGTCCAGACACTCCTTGAACTCTGACAGGCTAGGTGCTGTGACCACTTCCCGGGGGAGCCTGTTTCAGTGACCGCATCTTTTCAAACAATTCTGGGTTAAAGAATTTGAATAGCTTAAAGACAAAGTTATTAACTTCTTTCTGGTCTGATTCTCTGATACTTAGTACTATATCTGCATTCATCACAGCCTTTTCCATAAACCTTTGGAGTATTCATTAGAGGTGCGTGTTTGGTGTTACACCTTTTTTACTGAATTGGTCAAAGGTGAAAAACATTGACTTTTTGGAGTTCCCAAAATAAAATACTGCTGCCATTTTGTGGTTACATTTTCTTCTTTCCTGGGATATATAATGTAATCTAGCACTTAAGATGTACATATAATACAGTATTTGAGTTGACTTCCAGCATTTCAGCTTCTCCCATTGGAATGTGACAGAATTCAGCTTTGAGGTTCTTTGATTTTTTAAAAAAAAAAAAAAAGGGAAAAAAAAAAATGTGATCATGTAACTGTAAGTTCAGGATTCTGTGAAGTATCACAAGAAACATTCTTCATGAAATATGCCAATTTATGCATGCTTGCTTTTGAGACTCTGATTTTGTTATTATTATGAATGAAATAGTAAGAGTAATATATAAACATGTAAGATTTTGGACATTAGGAAAAATTTCTTTACTGAAAGAGTGGTCAGGCCTTGGAACAGGCTGCTCAGGGAAGTGGTAGAGTCACCATCCCTGGAAGTATTTAAAAGACGTGTAGATGAGGCGCTTAGGGACATGGTTTAGTGGGCATGGTGGTGTTGGGTTGACGGTTGGACTTGATGATCTTAGAGGTCTTTTCCAACCTTAATGATTCTGTGATTCTATGAGTCTAAGATGCAAAAGTGGAATGCTGCCAGTAGAATGGTTTTGTCTTGTGCTTTGTCACTCTGGCCTTATGTACATATTTTAAAATCATTTGGCTGCAGCATGTCGGACATATTCAATAGTACCAGTATACTTTTTCTGGTAAAGGTTTAGAGGGCAGCATCGTTCCCCTTCTGTTAGATAAGTTGTGTAGTTAACATTTCCTGTGGTTGCTACCAAATCATATTTAGCAAAGAATAGGATCATAAACAGCCTGACACCAAAGGATGAAGCTAAAAGTGAGAGTAAAGAGTGAATCAGTTTAATTTTTGAAAAGAGTGTGTGTGTGTGAATACACAATTCTTCTTAATACTGAAGGTGGTATGTTTGAACTTAGCATGTACATGAACTGGGAATGCTGCTGTTTAATGAAACCAGAAACCATTAGTAGTCACTAATGTTTTCTTTTGGTTTTCGAACTCATCTTCACCATTCCTTAAGGTCAGGGCATGTGTCAGTATTTGAAGAAAGTACACTGTAATATAAAGCTTCTTGGGTTTGAATTTAGTGTGTGAATGTTGCAAGCTGTCTGCCTGTCATCTTTTCTCCTAGCTTCAAAGGTGCTGGTAACAAAATTATCTTCCTGTTACAATGGAAAAGAAAAGCTCCGAATGGAGGAGGCCTCTTGAAAGTTGTCTGAGTTTGAACATGAAAAAGTCACTCCCTTTACATGTACAGGAAACTTTTTCAGGTTTGCCACAGCAAGCAGACTGGTTTTGTTTTCCGGCAGGCTTTGCATTCCAAAAAGCCCAAAGAGAGTGTTTCTTTCTCACAAGAGTGGAAGTGCAGCAGCTCGCTAGTCTTTATGGTAGCAGCTGTGTATGTAAGAAATAATTCCTCTACTTTTTTTGCATCGCAGAGGATAGACACTGTACATATGAAACTTGCGGTCCATCTGGAAAAAATTAGATGCACTCAGCTTATCCCCATTGCAGGTCCGATCAGGAAGCCCAAGTATGTGGAAAGTCCTAGAGTGCCAGGTGAAGCAGCTCTACCACTGAGAAAAGGATCAGAGCAAGGAGAATCCAGTCAAAATGGTAAGAGTCTGTTCAGTGATACTTTATTTGGTAGAACAGCAGTTCATTTCAGGCAGAGTGATACAAAGGAGCCTGCATAATAAGGAAATCTGATTCTTTATTTGTAAAAATGTTTAGCAGATTTAACATGCTTGTGGTAAGGAGGAGATGCTTGCCATTATACTTATGTGATCTTTGTAACTGTCTCAGTTCTTGTAGCAATGCATGTACTGCAGGCAAAATGATGTCCGAGTGTTTTTGGTTGCTACATATGCCAAAGGCCTACTAGAATTTTTCTGAACTTGTTTTTAATGTAAGTTGATTCTAAGTGTGTAGCTCTGCATGGGGTACAATGCTTCATTTTAGAAATTTTGTAAAAGCTTGCTAAGAAAGAAGGCAGTAACAGCAGACTCCTGTGTTGGCAAAGCTGGGAAAAGCTACCTCCCTAGAGTTAATTGGTATTCTTGGAAAGTTTCATGTTCGTTAAATTTGACTAGTGCATAACTTTGACAGTGAAGGTCATGCTCAAAGCAAAATGACCCATATGTTGGTATATGACTATATGCACTGTAACATGGATTTCATATGCCTTGTATTTTTAGATTAATTTTTCAGTTTAACTGACCTCATTAAATTCATTGCATGTAACTGATGAGGTTCCAGCTGAACAATTTTTTGTTTTCCTTTTGCTTCAATTTTGAAGGAAACTACAGTTTTAAAAGCCAATGTTTTCTTTTTAAAAAAGCCCCTTATTTTTGATACGTACTAGTGAAAATAGAACTCACTGTAATTGTTTTCACCATCTTCTGCTGTATGCCCTGTTTGATATGTTATAGTTACCCTGGTCCCTCTTATGCCTCCATCTTCACAGCGGGGAGAGCATGTAGTCCTCATCTCCCTAATCTGAAGGTGACCATCTCATGATGATCCTCCTCTTCACAGAGTTGTACTCCCAGACAGTGAGATTGCTGAAGGTCAAAATTAAACTCTAGTGTTTAAGGATTAAACAGTGGTTGCTGGGTTGAACACCTTAGACTCTTGGCTTTTATCTCTGTTGCTGAACTGAATTTGGTACTATGCCTGACATTTACTCAGGCATGTCAAAGACCAAAATTTAAATATTATCATAATAATAGGGTATTGTAACTTTGATAGAAGAATGAAGATGTTGATTTCACGAACTCTGTAATTTCTAGGATTGTAATTTTAAAGATTAATTGTAATCCTCAAAATGACAATTTTACAGAGAAAATATATTTTCCAGTCAAATATTCGAAGAACTGTCAATTTGCAAAACATTCTGAGATACAAAAACTTTTGCTATCTCCTTTCAAAAAAGACACCGTTTCATAGACTTCCTCCTTTTGGGATTAAGTGAGAATCAGATAATTCGATTGTAAGCTGTCCACAAAATTAAGAAATATGTGCTTTCAAGTAGGCATTGAGCTGGAGTGAAATAAAGAAGGATGGTTGACTAGTAAACTACTCGTGTTTGCAAACCATGGGTTTTATGTCACTCATAAATTGAAATATTGTTGAGGTAAAGCTTACTGGTCAAGCTGTTCAGTTAAAATCATTGTTTTCTATGTTTTTCTTACACTCTGCAGCTTGGGGTAAAATGTGCTGTTTATTGCAAATACCACTAAATGTCAGTTGTGTCTTACGTGGTTAGATACCGTATGCTCTTCATGAAGAGTAAATACTGTCCTGACACTCATTTGGTGTGAAGCCATAAAGGAAAGACCGAAGTAAAAGGGGCAGTTCAGCCTTTTTTTTTTTTTTTTTTTTTTCCTTCTGGCTGAAGGTAATAATGAGAAGGAAAGGAAACTGGCACTATTAAGAAAATAAAAAAGCCAGATAGAATCCACAATATAGAACCCCATATGGGCTAGCCCTGACACTTGCAAGATAAACTATTTGGCTCTGATTTCACCTGAGGCACTCCTTATCAATTAGGAACTTTTGTTGCATGACGTCTCCAAATTTTAAACTGATAAAACTCTTTGGATGTCCCTACTGTCTTCCAGTTGTGTGGGGGTGACATCCAGAAGCTCAGTGCCTTGCCCAGAGAGCGCCGATTGGGAAGTAGCAGTAGGGGTGCTCCTGCTTTTTTCCCTCTTTGCAGGGTCAGGTGGTAGCTACTGCAGCCAGCAGTTCTGTAGCTGAGAAT